>NC_072463.1:1407191-1432191 GCF_027596085.1 Anoplopoma fimbria | reverse complement strand
CGTTGACATTGTGATGGAAAATGTCATTTTATATACAACTTTAGTCTTATTCTTTGTGTATTTTTATTTATTATGCTCCATTGTTTCTCTCTGTTATTGTTAAGGCTGCAGTGGTTTGTGTATTTGTTACAGGGTTCACTGTCCTGTGCATGAAGATTGAATTGCATGTTTTCTCCAAACCATCACCAAAACTTCATGGTTGATCAAAGCCACAAGCTGTAAAAAGCGTGATTATCGTCAGATTTTTATCTTTCCGATGATCCTTGAACACATCATGTACGACAAACACTTCTGTTTGAACAAAACAAAGCCTATTTCATCAAAAACATTTTATTCTACATGTCTCATTTAAAATAATTGTTTTAAGCAGATTCTGTAAAAAACATTAAATTCCGAGCTCCTCAGTGAAACTATGAAGCCATGACTGATTCATCTGAGACCAACAGTCATGTGACAACAAATCTGTGAAACTTTGACTGAACTTCAGTCAGCTGAACACAGAGCGGAGAGGAGAGGCTGTACAAATATAAATAGTTCAATATATATAGCAAGTAGAGTTTTATTTGTTTCCAACATTGGTAAGAAATGTTGTATAAATATATATATATATATATATATATATATATATATATATATATATAGTGTCCAATTTTGTAAATTAAATGATCACAGAAGTTCAAAAACTCGCGTTTTTGATTTATGTCATTATAACTGAAAGTGTTTTTTTCCTTGTAAAACTGAGAAATATTCCTTATTTTCATAATGAATACTTCATCAGAGTTGTGTCTGTTGTCAACACTGTTTCTCTCTGTCTGCACTTGAACTACTTTCTGTTCATTTAAATGAAAACAAACGGATCAATATGCGTTTCTTTTCCTGCCGTATTAACCTCACAACAGAGAAATCAACAAATCAACAGAACCGTTGATCAACAGTCGATACAGAAAAAGGTCAGAAGTCTTATTGAACTGAGTGTTGTTCTGTAGCTGAACAGAAGGGAGCAGGGATTAATGAGGAAAGGTTTGTAATTAACATAAAATGTTCAGTCTGTATTTTATTTGTTTTCCTACAAATATTCACTCACAGAAACTGAAGCATGATGAATATTTTGAAAGTCATGTTTACGCAATTTAAAGCACTTCCTGTTCTGCAGTGACTCTAAAGTTGAGGGTTGGTTAAGTTAAAAGAAACTTCCACTTTGTAAAGTTCAGGGAAGCTTTCGCTGTTAGGAAACAGGAAATGAACAGAGCCCTCCAGAGTAAAAGTCTAATAAAGTCACCTGACTTCCTCCTTTAATCCCAACAGACGGACTAATAATCATAAAACCAGTTTTCATCACTGAAACAGTCACACATGTTGATTTACGCTGTTGTCACAATACATTCAGCAATAAAGTGTCCCTCATAACATTTTCAGTAAATGTATTAAGTAGAATAAAATGTCATTTATTTAGACGAGGTTAACGTCAGACTATTTAAACTTTAGTTTCTGACAGACAGGAATCATAATCCATAATCCACAGGTTTCTGTCTGTTTAATGCAAACATTCAGTTATTTTGGGCTTTTAAACAAACCTTTTTCTTTGAGAGACACATTAGTATCATCACTCAGTTCACTAATCTCAAAGAAGAATCTCTCTCTTTCTTTTAATATGTTTTTGTGTATTTTGTGTACAGGAGTGTGTTTTTGTGTGTTTAACACTGTGAGGCTGGTTTTTTTACCGCCTTTACAACTCCCCTAACACACACACACACACACACACACACACACACACACACACACACACACACACACACACACACACACACACACACACACACACACTCTCTGGTGGACGCGGCGGTTTGATCAGCGCTGATACGTGTTGACAACGTCTAATCTGAAAAAATTGAAAGAAATGAATTAATATGCAAATTCATCCTTTATAATATAAATGTCCTTGAAGAGAGTGAGACAAGAGGCGAGGGAGGGAGGGAGGGAACAAGGGAGGGAGAGAGAGGGAGGAAGTAAGAGACAAACATAAATGAAACATAAGAAAATAAAAACTAAAGTGAGAAAAGAGAAAGAAAGAGATGGACGTTGTGATGAGACAAAAGAAAAAGTGGGGAGAGAAAAAGATGGAGGGGGAGGGAGGGAGGGAGAAACAAGAGAGGACAAGAAGGAGGTGAAGGAAGGAAAAGATGAAGATGGAAAGCAAGAAAGACAGCAAGAGAAGAAATTAAAATCAAGAATGACAAACAGAAGAGAGGTGAGACTATACAATGAGTGTGAGGGGGAGAGAAGGGGGAGATAAACAGGGAGGAAGAGTGAAAAGGGAGGAGAAAAGTTTAATACAAGAGAGGAGAAAAAAGCAAAAGTATAAACATGAAAAGAGGAAAAAGGGGGAGAGGGAAATGGAAAACAAGGAGATGGAAAGGGGAGAAAGGAATAGAAGCAAGGAAGGTAAGGAAGGAAAAGAGAGGGAGGAAAGGTGAGAGAGAGACACAGGAGGGAGATGGAAACTTGAGAGAATGAAGGAGGGAGAGAAGGAAAGAGACGGGAGGGAAAAAGAAAGAGAGAAAAGAGAGAAGGGAAGGGGAGGAAAGGAGATGAGAGAGGAGGAGGGAGAGTGGAACTGGTAAGGAAAGAGGGAAGACAAGAAGATAGAAAGGTAAGAGACGAATAGAGAGACGCAAGGAAGGTAAGGAAGGAAACTAGAGAGAGAGAGAGGGGAGGAGAGAGGGAGGGAAAGAAGAAGGGAAGAGGAAACTAGGCCTCCCAGGAGGAGGTGCAGCTCCGTCTCTCCCTCCTCCCTCATGTTTCCCTCCCCCATCCCTCCGTCAGTCCGTCCGCTCTCTCCCTCAGTCCTCCAGGAAATCAGCCGCCGATCTGACGGAGGAATAATGATGATGGAGGGAGAGAGAGGAGGCAGAGGAGAGGGAGGACGGGCGATCGACAGGGGAGCAGGACTCCCCCTCTCTCCCTCTCTCCCCCTTTCTGTCTATCTCTTTGTTATTCACTTTGAATTAATAGGATTAGTTTCCCCACAGAAACACACACACACACACACACACACACACACACACACACACACACACACACTGCCACATCAACGCCTCATTTACCAAGGCTGCACGCTGTGTGTGTGTGTGTGTGTGTGTGTGTGTGTGTGTGTGTGTGTGTGTGTGTGTGTGTGTGTGTGTGTGTGTTCTTCTACAATTAAACAATTTCTGCATGAATGACGTGAAGGGAAAAAAGACACAAGAGGAGGAAGAGGAAGATGCAAGGAGAGGAAGCAGAAGAAGAGGATGAGGAAGAAGAAGGAAGAAGGAAAAGAAGAAGAAGAAGAAGAAGAAGAAGAAGAAGAAGAAGAAGTGGATGAAGAAGAGAGGAAGGCAAGAAGAGGAAGAAGAAATCAATAAGGGGGAGAAGAAAAAGAAGTAGAAGAAGGAAAAGAAAACCAGAAGAAGAGGAAGATGAGGAGGAGAAAGAGGAAGAGTGGCAGAGTCAGAGGAAGACACTAATAGAAGTAGAATGGGGGGATGAAGAAAGGAAGAAAGAGTAGAGGAAGAAGAAGAAGAAGAAGAAGAAGAAGAAGAAGAAGAAGAAGAAGAAGAAGAAGAAGAAGAATAGGAGGTGGAAAAGGTGGAAGGAAACAACAAAAAAGAGGAGGAGAGAGGCAAGTAGAAAAAAAATACAAATAGAAGAAGAAGAGAAAGAAGAAGAACGGGGGAATGGAGGGAGTGAGAGGAAGAAAAGACAAACATTAAAGAAGAAGAAGAGGAAGGGAGGAACCGTGGGGGAGAACGACAAGGAGAAGAAGAAGAGATTGATGGTATGGAGGAGCAGAGAGAGCGATAGGCAGAAAAAAGAAGACGGAGAAGAAGAGGAGGAGGAGGAAGAAGAGAGGGAACAGTTTCTGCAGCAAATTAAGTGAAAGACAAAGAGAAGAAGAAGAGGAGGAAGAGGAGGAGAAGTTATGAAAAGAAGACAAACAGAAGAAGAAGAAGAAGAAGAGAAGAAGAAGAAGAAGAAGAAGAAGAAGAGGAGGAGGAGGAGGAGGAATTAATAAAAGATGAACAGAAGAAGAAGAAGAGGAGGAGGAGGAGGATTGAAAAGAGGAGGAAGAGGAAGAGGAAAAGGAATGACAAGAAGACAAACTGAAGTAGAAGAAAAAGAGGAGGAGAAGTTATGAAAAGTAAACGAAAAGAAGAAAAAGAGGAGGAGGACGACAGGGAATGAAAGAAGAAAAGAAGAAGAGGAAGAAGAAGAGGAGCAGAGGGAATGAAAAGAAGACAAACAGCAGAGAAGGAGGAGGAGGAGGAGGAGGAGCATGTGGGGACTCAGAGGTGTTTTCTCATTCTGCTCGTGGTCGTGCGTTGCCGTGGCGTCTTCGGGGACGGCGCTCCTACAAGACGGAGATTAGGGCTACAAAGGCAGCAGGTGTCTGCGGCGCCGACTCTGGGACCTAATTATCTACGGCACGGAAACTTTCCCCCGCCTGAAGGACAAATGATTAATTAAAAAAGAACAACTCACCTACGCCTGTGATCTTTGGACAATACCCAGAGTGCCGAGGGTTTCTTAACACGTGTGTGTGTGTGTGTGTGTGTGTGTGTGTGTGTGTGTGTGTGTGTGTGTGTGTGTGTGTGTGTGTGTGTGTGTGTGTCTCGGTGGGACGGTGTATCATTGTCAGACAGTCTAACAGAGAGCCCGTTGTGTCCGACTGATAACTAGCTAACGCGCGAGACAAAAGACGGCTACACCAAGGTCACCGCGACCTCCAGCCGTCGCCACGACGATGAGACAAGACGAGACGAGACGCCGCCACGCGACAAAGTGGGGAAGACACAAATATAATTAGTTTAACAAGTGTGGCTATAATACGGCGGATAAGACGGACACGTGTGGCACGTTAAGAGAGAAAGTCACATGACACCGTCAGGATGAAGGTGGAGACGAGACGTTAGAGGGTCACCATGTCAAGATCAAATAATCTATTAACTATATAACTTTATCCAGGAAGTAGGGATCGGGACATGCAACAAGCTCTGGACATCTCATCTAGTTTACGTAACTATAGGTGAAGTCAAAGCTTCATGTGTTAAAGCTGCATTCTCTCTAGTGTCCATCAGGGGGCGACTCCTCTGGCTGTATAGAAGTCTATGGCGGGGAGGCAAATAGGAAGAAAGAAAAGATTGAGGAATGGGAAAAAGGGTAAGGGAGGAGGAAGGGGGAAGGAGAGTGAAACATGGGTGGAATGGAAAGGTAAGGAAGGAAAGAGGAGGAAGAAAAGAGGGAAGACAAGAGGATGGAAAGAGAATGAAGGAGGGAGAGAAGATGGGGGAGGCAAAAGGAAGATAGAAAAGATGGAGGAATGGGGAGAGAGGGGGGGAGGGAGATAAGAGGAAGACAGGGGAGGAGATAAGAGAGGAGGAGGGATAGTGAAACAAGGTGAGTGAAGAAAAGAGGGAAGACAAAAAAGATGGAGAAAGAATGAATTAAAGATGGGAAGGCAAAAGGAAAAGATCCCAGGAGAGATGTTTCCCTCCTCCCCCATCCCTCCGTCAGTCCTCTCCTGTCCACCAGGGGGCGACTCCTCTGGTTGTATAGAAGTCTATGAGAAAATGACTCTACTTCTCTCTTGATTTATTCCCTCAGTAAACATTGTAAACATGAGTTTATGGTCTCAATCTCTAGTTTCAAGTCTTCTTCAATACAGCATGATGTTCATTTAGTAAATGATGCTCCATTTAGAGTCAAACAGACCATAAAGCAGGGTTTCAAACCAGCAAAAGCATCACAAGCTTTAAAAACACAGGAATGTTTTTGGTTCTAAAACATTGAGATTCCACAAATCTGTGCTTTGCAGAAAGCTACAATGCCAAATTGCTCATATGTGCAAACCTCCTTGTTGTGTAAGCTGTGCTTCTGTTGCCCTGTCGTCCGTCCTGTTGCTCCTATGAGCTCAGCAATGTTCCCAACAACTTTTTGTTTAAACTCAACTCAAGTGAGGCCGAGACGCCTCCAACATCCAGAGAAACTTCTCCTGCAGACGTCGTTTCTCCTTAAAGGTGGAGTAAATCCTCCTTTTTGAACGTTGGACGGAGGCATGCTAACTGTTTCCCTTTGATTCCAGTCTTTATGCTAAGCTAAGCTAACCACAGCTCTCGAAAGCACTTAAAACGACCCAATGATCCAACAACTCATCCTTTCTCCTCCTCCCTCCTCCTGTTTTTTTTCTGTTCCATCTTCTCCCTCCTTTTCTCCCTCTCTCTTCCTCCTTCGTCTCCTGTTCTTACCCACAATGCAACAGCGGGAGCCAAGGGACTTCTGAAGGGTGGCGGGCGAGAGGCAATCATGACAAATGTGCCGTAGCTCGCTCCCTTGCACACACACACACGCACACACACACACACACATAAGTAACCTAAACATACAGTATATAAACACACACACACACACACACACACACACACACACACACACACACACACACACACACACACACACACACACACACACACACACACACACACACACACACACACACACACACACTCTCTGGGCGTGCGAGGCATTCATCACAGATGGAGAGTATTGTCAGTGAAAGTTTAATTGTGTAAACACTCTGTAACTGTCCTGTCATATTCCTGCCTCTCCGGCTCACTATCGCCTCCTCGGCTGTAATTGAATTGCTACCGTTAGTCGGGGGGGAGGAGGAGGAGGGGGAGGAGGAGGAGGAGGAGGCGAGACTTGCCTTATGAATAGAATGTGTTTCCTATCAGGCAGGATTTGACAAATTGTGTCAGGAAGAAAAGTCAGAGTGATAATTTTTCAGTTTACTGAAGGGGGAGGAGGAGGAAGAGGAGGAGGGGGGGAGGGAGGAGGAGGAGGAGGAGGAGGGAGGAGGATACAGCTAGGGGGAGGAGAAGGGGGGAGGGGGAACGAGGAGTGGGAGGAGAGGAAGGAAGAGAAGGAGGAAAAGAAGAGATGACTAAAAGATGGAGGAAGAGGAAAGAAAAGGAAGAAGAAGGGGGTGAGGGAAGGGAGAGAAAAGGAGGATTATAGAGGAAGAGGAGGAAGAGGAGAAAAAGAGGAGAAAAAGAGGATGATGAGGAGAAGGAGCACTTGAGATACATGACATGACCTGGAGGATGAAGATGATGATGATGACGGTGCAGAGGAAGAGAAGGGTAGGGACAGAGAAGAAAGAAGGAGGAGGAAAAGGAGGTGTAGGAAGTGAGGGCTCAGAAAGAAGGAGGAAAAGAGGGAGGAGGTGCTGGCTTCAATGGATGAAGAGGAGGAGGAGATACAAAGGGGTATAGAAAAGACAAGGAAGGAGAGGAGGAAGAGAGGGAGACAGGGTGGTGAGGAAGAGGAGGATGGGTGCAGAGAGGAGGAAGGAAGAGAGGAGGTGGTAGAAAGGTGTGAGGAAAGCAAGGAGACGGGGAGAAGAAGAAGGAGAGGATGATGAGGAGAAGGAGGTAAAGGAAGAGGAGAAACAACATGATAAGGATGAAGATGATGTTCAGAGGAAGAGGAGGGTAGATGCAGTGAGAGGAAGAAGAGGAGGAAAGTAAAGTAGGTAAAGGCAGGAGAAAGAGGGAAAGGAGGCGTAGGAAGTGTGAGTTTGAGGGACAGGAGAGGAGGAGGAACAGGTGGAGGGAGTGTGATGAGGAGGAGGAGGGAGAGGTGGATGAAGAGGAAGGAGGCAAGTGGAAAGGTTAGAAATAAGGAGGAAGAAGAGAGAGCGGGAGGAGCAGAAGGAGGAGGAAGGAGAAAAGTGTAAAGGGAATGTAGGAGAGGAGGAGAAGGAGAAATGATGAAAAAGATGATGAAGGGAAGGAGAAGGACAAAGAGAAGGAGAACAGGATGAGAGAGAGGAGACGACTGAGGAGGAGGAGGAGGAGGAGGAGGAGGAGGAGGAGGAGGAGGAGGAGGAGGAGGTGCAGTCTTTATGTGGCGGACTTTGACAAAATAAAACGTCCCATTAAAGTAACATTTCAATAAAATAAAAGACTTTGGGTTTAGACAGTGTGTGTGTGTGTGTGTGTGTGTGTGTGTGTGTGTGTGTGTGTGTGCGTGCGTGCGTGCGTGTGTGTGTGTGTGTGTGTGTGTGTGTGTGTGTGTGTGTGTGTGTGTGTGTGTGTGTGTGTGTGTGTGTGTGTGATGGTAGATTTCCTCAAAGCTTTTTCCCACAATGTAAAAGCCTGCATGGGAACCAAAGGTAAAACAAGGTAAAACTGCTCCTCCTCCTCCTCACCTCCTCCCTTTCCTCCCCCTCTCTCCTCCTCCTTCCATCCTCTCATCCATCACCATCCTCCTCCTCCTCCTCCTCCTCCTCCTCCTCCTCCTCTCTGTGATTTAAAAAAAACTTTTATTTTGACAGTCTTATCAGGACAATGAGCTCAAATCAAACAGCGCTCTAATAGTCTGGAGACGCCTTGATCCTGGCTTCGTCTTTCTCTCTCTCCTCGTCTCCTGTCTTTCCTCCACAGAGACACCTCCTCCCTCCTCCTCCCCTCCTCTTCAGTGATCTCCCTGTGACGGGACTCTTAAGGCTTCTCTAAGCTGTCTTTAGCCTCTCCTCTTCCTCTTTTGGGAACGGATCCAGAGGGGAAGTGGAAGAGAATACAAGTGGAAATGGATGGAGACGGAGGGGGAGGCGAGAGGGAGGAAGAGGAAATAAGGAGGGAGGAAAGAGAGAAAGAAGAGGAAACAAAAGTGTGTGTCGCCTTAAAGTTTATATATTTTTTATTTCAGTGTAATTTCCATATATGACCTCATTAAACATGGATCGGGTTCCGTGTATATTTTTTTGGAATAAAGGTTTAAAAAGTAAAATATTTTACACACATTTCAGTGTAATTTAGTTTCAAACACATTAATGACATGTTGTTTAATTCAACCTTCAACAAAGTTTAATCAGGGCCATTTATGTGATATTTGGGAGGTGAGTCTATTGTTCTTTTTATGTTTTCTTTCAGGTTTCCAACAACGTGTGAAACTAGTGATCCAGGTCTCTGCTGCTGGTCGATGGTCCAAACTAAAGATTCTTCTTTATTTCTACAATCTTTATAAACTTTTCCAAACACGTAGAGTTCTGCAGGAATGAGTCAGCATTATTCCACTTCCTGTTCTCTCGTCTCAGGGTGTTTAAAGGTGTTTCTGTAGAGATCTGAACGTTTAGTTCTCTGATATAAAATAGGTCATTAAATACGCAGCTCATGAAGTCATGTGACCGCGGTGGAGTTTCTTTATAGCCTGACGTTGGCTTTTTACTTTTCAATTCAAACATCATAAAAGTAAGAATCATAAACATTTGTTTCACAGTGATTCTTTTCTGTAATAATCCAAAATTGAAAATAGAAGAATCCCATTGGCTGTTTCCAGTGATGCTAACTTCCTGTTAGCTACAGAGCTACATCATCCTGCAGCTTTCTATAGCGACAGGAGCATATCATAATAATAATGATGAAATAATCAGGCGTCCACAAACTTCTGGCCACAAAGTGAAGAGATGATGAGGAGAGAGAGAGAGAGAGAGAGAGAGGAAGGAGAGCGTGAAGAGGAGAGTAAATGAAAGAACAATTTGTTTTCTCTGATATGGACGACTAGACTGACAGCTCATCTTTGTTTTGAAGAAGGTCAGAGGTCACAGCAACAAAACACACACACACACACACACACACACACACACACACACACACACACACACACACACACACACACACACACACACACACACACAATGAGGAGAGATAATAAGTAATTGTCTGTATCTGCAACCTGCATAATTACTTCCAGAGAAAGAGACGTGATCGAAGAGAGAGTGACGGAGAAAAGGAGTAAAAAAAGAGAGAGGGAGGTGTAGAAATAGAAACATAAGAGAACACAAGATAAAAAGTTAGGAGGACAGAGAGGGAGGGGGGAGATAGAGAGGCGAGGAAGAGGAGAAGTGAGGGGGACAGAGAGGGAGTGAGAGAGGAAATGGAAAGGTGGGGAGGACAGAGAGGGAGTGAGAGAGGAAATGGAAAGGTGGGGAGGACAGAGAGGAGGAGGAGGGAATGAGAGAGGAGGAAAGGTGAGGAGGACAGAGAGGGATGAGGAGGAGGGAGTGAGAGAGGAGATGGAAAGGTGAGGAGGACAGAGGAGGAGGAGGAGGAGGGAATGAGAGAGGAGGAAAGGTGAGGAGGACAGAGAGGGATGAGAAGGGAGTGAGAGAGGAGAGGATGAGGTGAAGAAGACAAGAAGAGAGAAGAGGGAGTGAGCGACAGAGGAGATGGAGAGGTGAGGAGGACAGAGGGGAAGGGGGAGGGAGAGAAGGTTCAGGTAGAATAAACAAGAAAAACAAAAACAAACAGCACAAATATCAGATTTCCCACAGAGAGGACGGTTACCTAAACGCAACGTCCATCTGCTCCTCATGTGGCATTTACACTGAAAACTGAACAGACACTGAACTCACCACAAGCATCACGTCTGTCTCTTTACTTCAGGCATCTACGATTCAAATTCAACTCAAAACAAAATGACTGCAGTTGGCTTTCAAACTTGCATCACAGTCCATCACTGATCATCAACTCTCTCTCTCTCTTTTTGTTACATTATTTCATTTTCATCTCCATAACTCGCTCGTCTCTTTCCTCCTTCTGTCTTTGTTTCCTCTCTTTTTAATTTCTCCCTCTCCTCATCCGTCTGTTCATGTTTGGCCGGAAGACAGCAGCAGATAAAAGACGAGCGAACAAGAAAGAGAGGTAGAAAATAAAAAACAGAAGAAGAAGAAGAAGAAGAAGAAGAAGAAGAAGAAGAAGAAGAAGAAGAAGAAGAAGAAGAAGAAGAAACAGAGATGATACCAGAGTGAGGAGTGTGTTTGGTGTAATTGAATCCAAGAGAGAGAGAGAGAGAGAGAGGACAGATGGATGGACTGAACAGATTAGCATCCGTAATCAGAGGGAGGCGTGAGGAGGAATAGCAGCGGCGGCCATGTTCATCGAGCTGCTAACTGTTTCTACAAAACGCGTCTGTGAGGAACTGGAGCTTCTGATGAACACAAACCACGAGTCAGCGTCTCTGATCAGACGGGACAGACGCTGCTCGTTGTTCTTCATGATGAAGACAGTATGAAGACTGTCACATCTCATCTGATATGAACATGAACAGATCTACAAAGCTTCATGTGTTAGAGCTGCATTCTCTCTGCTGTCCAGCAGGGGGCGACTCCTCTGTCGTCCAGTCAGTAAACATTGGGAGTTTATGGTCTGTTTGTTAACCATGATGTTCATTTAGTGTGATTTTACTTCATGAAAGTCAATTCCATCCTAGTATAAGAAGAAGTGTGAAGCTATGACTTTAAGGGGAGCAGTCTGCCTTGCTTTGAGGCACATCAGCAGCAGCCAGGAGGCATCTGGCACCTCTGCAGCTACTAGTCGTTGCTCAACACTTTGTCCATGTGTGGGACTTGAACCGGTGACCTTCCGGTTCCTATAAGGCAAAACAACTTTCCTCACACACTTGAACCGGTGACCTTCCGGTTCCTATAAGGCAAAACAAGAACTGATAAAAAAAAAAAAAAAAAGTTACGAGGTTTTCACGTGACATCAGTGATGACCTCTGTGTGTGTGTGTGTGTGTGTGTGTGTGTGTGTGTGTGTGTGTGTGTGTGTGTGTGTGTGTGTGTGTGTGTGTGTGAGACCCCAGACGGAGCGCTGACCTTTGACCTCCTCCTGCTGTGCTGTCTGCTGCCAGCAGTTCAGCCCTGAGGACATTCACTCTCTGTTTCTCTTTGTTTTCTGTCCCTCCATCGTCCTCACCTGAAACCTCTCTATTTCTTTCTCTCTCTTTTTCCTCCTTTCTTTCTTCCTTTCCTTATAATCTCCATCCTCTCTTGCTGTCTATCTTTCTTTCTTTTTCTTTTTTCTGTCTCTCATGTCTTCATCATGGTGCTTCAGCGGTGATGCTTGTGTACTTTTACACTTTGTAAATCAGCTTTGAGTACTTTGCAAGGTTTTTAGTGTGTGGACAGATCTTGTCACCATGAAACGTATCCTCATAAAACAGTTCTTGATCAATTAAAATGTCCAGCGACACGTGACATGAATACAGTCTTTTCAAAATAAAGCTCTGTCTTCGCTGGAAACAACTTAGTTAGGTCAAGGAAAAACAGTTTGTTGTTCAGGTTAAAATAACTACAAAAGTTCCATTACTGAAGTATGCAAGTTACTTAAATAAATGAATGTTGACTTTTCATCTGCATGAGGAACGAACAGCGGCCTCCTGATAGAATAATAATAATATGAGGAGCTCATTTTAATTAATTTGCATACTGCTTGCTAGTTAAATCTATAATTATTTAGTTGATTAAATGCTGTATCATGAATCTGAATGTTCAACTAAAGTTATCCTTTAAATAAAGTGGAGTAGAAGTATTAGGATAATAATAAAGTAGGTCTACAAGGCAAAGTGGTAGTAAAGTAAAGAACTTGGTGAACTGTTTTTGCTTCCATTCTTTCCTCTCATTCATGCCTCCTTATGTTGTTTCCTTCCTCTTTCCTTCATCTCTCCTTCCTTCTTCTTTTTTAACATCATGTAACAGACTCTTCAAAAAATGACTTCCTGTCTTTCCCCCTCTCTTCTTCCTCTCCATCTTCACTAAAAACACACACACACCTCTTCATCATGTTTAAGACAGCGTCCTGTTTAAACTTAGGTTGATTAAGCGCGCACACACACACACACACACACACACACACACACACACACACACACACACACACACACACACCTACACACACACACTCATCGCGTGTCCACAAATTAAAAGTTGGTTCTTGGACCTTGAGAAGTTCCCGTGTTATCGTCGCTGTGACAGACAGATAGCAGAGAGAGGGGAGCGCTTTATTTGTGGTCCGGCGTCGCCCTGTCCTCTGCTGTCGTTATCTGAGCAGCTCCGGCTCCCATTGTAAACAGGCCCCCGTCCTCGTTAAGCAGCCTAATTAGAAAACTCTAATAATAATAGCCCGTGATTGGCTATTGTGTACTCTAAAGATTCCATTTAGAGCGGCGCGGCGGTTTAATAAAACTTAACCAAACGGATAATTTTGTTTTAGTAATAATCCTCCGCCTCTGAAAAAGTTCTTTGTTAGCCTCGAGTGGTTTTATTGCTTTTCTTTAAAACACACTCATGACACTGATTTAATTAATTCGAGCACTTTCACTAAACCCATTGTGACTAATTCTCCCAGTGAGTGTGGAGTTTAGAGGATCTGCTGCTGCTGTGTGAAGCCGTTTAGCAGGTCTGACAAAACCACTTTGTGTTTCCAGCTCTGTGAGGCCGAGAGACGCTGCAGACATCAGACCAGCTGTCCTCGTTAAACTGAAGGATCTACGTCACCTGACTGGTTGCATTTCACTAAACGCTTGTATTGCATTTGCAGAATCAACTGCATCTCCATTATGTTTCATATTTGGGAACAAAACGACTTCAAAACATTGGACACGGACATTGGTCTCCTGGGTGAAAGTTACATGTGACCGATCAGCCCCATCCTCCACCTAACGCCTGAGACTTCTTATTTTATGTATTTGTGATTCGTCAAAAACAAACGTAGTCCGGTAGAAAATACATTCCTTTGGAACATTGTTGATGATGCTTTGTCGTTAACGTAACCTCTATGACAATAAGCTGTTTAATTAACCAGAGCAGCGTATCCTCATACAACGGTTCGTATGGTATCTTATGGAAAACTTACTCTTCATATTTAGTGACCCTTAGTTAGGTTTAAGAAAATATATTGTGGTGCTGTTACTGAAGTATGGAGGCTACGTGACAAACAAATCAAGGTTTCACGAGGATCAAACGAGAAGAAGAAGTTCAATGAAGCAAAACGGCTTGTAACCTGAATTTAGATCAGAAAGACTCATATTGACGCCATTTTGGAAGAAAAAACTAAAACTACAGACTGAACTCAAGGATTCTAAATGAAACGTGTATTTATAGTTGATGTTAAACAGAATGATTTGATGAAGGAGGATCAAAGAAAGAGGTGAAAGAAGACTGGAGGGTGAGATTAAAATGTATGTGTCTGTGTGTGTGTGTGTGTGTGTGTGTGTGTGTGTGTGTGTGTGTGTGTGTGTGTGTGTGTGTGTGTGTGTGTGTGTGTGTGTGTGTGTGTGTGCATCCCACCAAATTTGACCTTTGCCTCGTGTCCTGGAGTCCAAGTGACATTTTCAAATGCAAATACAAACACGCTTCACCATCGAACACACACACACACACACACACACACACACACACACACACACACACACACACACACACACACACACACACACACACACACACACACGCCCTCAGAGAGCTCGTCCTTGGGCAGCAGCAGCAGTCGGCCGCTCTAAATGACATTAAACGTAGGTGACTGTAAACTTGTGTAATTATGATAAATGTGAGCGATTATGACGAATTATTCCCCTCCATTGTGCTAATCGCGTAATTAGCAACAATAATCAAAGACTTATGATGTTGAAATAAGGCGACGCCGCGCACAATTAGACCGCAAGGAGCCAATAACGGAGAGCTTATGGCGTTCTGCTGGAGGGCAGAATCACTGGTACTTCCACAAGGACTTTGGAAATTTGGGTGTTTTTCTAACTAATTTTTCTCTCTGATGAGAGAAAATTGAAATAAATACTCAATTAACTTGCAAGCTTTTCTGCTGGATGGCGTGAACGGGAATGAAACGAAGCGTCAGCTGCAGGTTCTGTTTGGTTCTTTAAGTCTGAACTGAAGTTTAGGAGAAAAGTGAAGTTATGGATATCAGGAGGTTCGTGCTGTAAATGTGACCATGTACTTGCATGTATTCTGAGCGTTGGAGTCTGAAGGTAAAACACGTCATTACAGCAGCAAAGAACAAAGCTTGAGTTTAGTCGATCCGGGACAAAGGACATGAAGGATGAAAACACTCTTCTTCTGTCGGAGGTGTCATCATCATGTGGTCATGCAGGTTTGAGGAAGGAAGGTTTTTTGAAATCTCGACCTCTCGGTGTGTTCAAAAGTCACTTTGACATCAGAGATTTTAGAGTCTTTTAAATAAAAAAGAGGGACAAATTATATGTATGATGCATTCAAGAAGCCTCTGAAATACAAAAAGCACCACGTTGATGAAATCTAACCAAGTATTTCAGGATCTTTTCCTAAACCTAAATAAGATTTTTGTTTCCTAAACTTAACTAAGCTGTTTCCTGTGAACAAAGATGTTCCTTCTGAAAAGAATGTATTCATGTAATGAGCGGAAATTGACATGTGTTGCTGGAGTTTAGTAGGAAACTAACTAAAGTTGACCAAATCGACAGCGTCTACGTTTACATGCATTATGCAATATTCAACTTTTTTGCATTTTCTGAATAAGCTGTATAAGTGTCCAAAGAATGCTCCTGAAACCTGAATAATATCAACATATCACACGTCTTCATCTGGAATTGCTACACAAAACAAAACGGAATATTCAATTTTTTACGAGTCGTATCAAGTTCTAACTATTGTCATATCAGGGAAAAAAAGTGGAATATTAGTGTGCATGAAAGCGTCGTCAGTGATGGATAAGTCGTGAAACGACATGAAAACTGTTGGAAGTCTGGTCCAAACTGAAAGTCTGGAACAAAACGTGAGACGTAGTTGTAAACTTCTGCATGTTGAATTAAGTTTTTCTTTTGGTGCAGCTGGTCAGAAACATTCCGAGCTCTACAGAGACGATGACGATTTAGTTTTCATGCTTCTTAACAAATGAAAAGTAAGTTTTGGCTTTAATATATATTGATGAGGTGACGAGAGGATGTTGAGTGTGTTGGAGGAAGGCTGATATATGTGATGTATTGAAGACGACAATTCACCAAGACTCAAATTTGGACTAATCTCGTGCCACTGCCTCGCCTTCAGTCTAAATTACTTCTAAAACTAAAAGCAGCTTGGTTGTTCGTGAATATCCAATTGGACATTGTTTGTATGCAAAATATCTTAACGGCAAATGTAATGATTTGTTCTGTGAAAAATGTTTAATTTGCAGTTAGTGACAAAAACCTTGGAAACCTGGATTATTGTGATTTTAAAAGGACTGAAATTTGTCCAAAGAATGTAAACTTTTAGCTTCCATGTCGCAACAAATCAGTTTTCAAAACACCAAAAGCAGCTGAAGCTGTTTTCAAGTTAGTAATTCTCTAAGTCAGATCATCTGTATCAGGTCAAAAGCAAAATGATCTTCAGTCCCCTCACGATCAGAATTACAAGTCCCCTCCAGTGAGGAGGTCAAAGGTCAAAGTCAACAGCCAGCAGACATCAGACGGAATCTAAATGTTCTGGTGACCCTGAACTGATGATATGTAATGAAGACGCCGCAGTGAGAGGAAGTAAGAGCTGCAGATAGCGTTCCTCCTCCTCTGAATTACACTCACGAGTAATAATTTCCAACCACTCAGCCTTCAGAAGCGTCAGAGACTCGGAGCCTCTCAGCCTCAGTTTGACTGATATTAGTCAAATTGCGTCATGTGCTTTTAAAGATGACTCTCCTTAAGTGCAAGAGGGGTGTTGAAAGCAGCGCGGAGCTTCAAAGGAAGATCTCTCTCCGCCAAGGTCATCTCATATTTTAACTCCAATTTCAATACTTTATGAGCGTGACTGTAATTAAAAGGATGGGGTCAGCTGTCTGATATATTATGACAGAGCAGCCAGCAAGGTAAGACCAGTTATTAGCTTTAAAAAGAAAAAAGTAATTCAGACCGATTAACTTTAAAAGGAAATGGGGCAACTTTGTGCTCGTTTTAAGCTGCATGTGTCCATGATGGGGTTTGGTACAGAATGAGTTGTAGATCATGACAGTGTTGGTTTTGTCTAAACCTAACTGTTGGTTTTGTTGTCTAAACCTAACTGTTGGTTTTGTTGTCTAAACCTAACTGTTGGTTTTGTTGTCTAAACCTAACTGTTGGTTTTGTTGTCTAAACCTAACTGTTGGTTTTGTTGTCTAAACCTAACTGTTGGTTTTGTTGTCTAAACCTAACTGTTGGTTTAGTTGTCTAAACCTAACTGTTGGTTTTGTTGTCTAAACCTAACTGTTGGTTTTGTTGTCTAAACCTAACTGTTGGTTTTGTTGTCTAAACCTAACTGTTGGTTTTGTTGTCTAAACCTAACTGTTGGTTTTGTTGTCTAAACCTAACTGTTGGTTTTGTTGTCTAAACCTAACTGTTGGTTTTGTCTAAACCTAACTGTTGGTTTTGTTGTCTAAACCTAACTGTTGGTTTTTTGTCTAAACCTAACCGTACGTTAGTTTTGAGCCCAATCATGATGTTTTTTCTTAATCTAACTAAGTGGTGGCCTAAACCAAACTTTGTTTTTTAACATAATGTCGACACAAAAAATAGGGATAATTCGTGTCCATGTTGACAGAACATAGAATGTATTTTGTGAGACTGTGTTGGACCCAAAGGATGACCATAAGTCCTGCAGATAAAGTAAAAACAACCAAACATCATAAATTCCTCCCCACATTAAAGCATCAGCATATAAAAAGACAAAGCGGAGCCCCGAGTGTGAAACTTCACACAGAAACAAAGTCAGCAGTAATCGATCGGAGACTCCTCCGGTGCAATGAGGAGGAGGCCGGTGATGAACGGGGAGAATGCCGTCGGCCGGTGAGAGAGGACGGAGGAAACAAAGACGCCTCAAGGAGGAAGAGAAGGAGGAGGGGAAAAAACAAACGATGTAAACAAATGGGAAAGCTCAGCCGGACGCGTTGGCAGGCGCGGTGTTGGCCAGGTATCGACTGAGAATGAAAAACTAATGCCGAAGGCGCCTGTGGAAATGCATTACTCATCGTGTGGAGGGGAGGATGCTGGGAATTTAATGTTAAAGAAAACAATACAAACTAACGAAGTCCTCATAGAAGCATGTGTTACTTTTTTACATTCTTGTTCCTGAAAGTTGGCATCTCACACGTCCTGATTGCTCGTGGATCAAAGTCTAGTCGGTTATGTCTCTCGGCCGACACACGGCAAGAATGAAGGACTTCATAATCTCCTGATCCGACACGCTGATCATCGTAACTTCTCATTGTACCGACGGTTCAATCCAAAGAGTTTCATGTCCGTCAGAAAGTCACCTCACATTGTCTGAGGGAGAAAAAGAACGAGCCGATATACCCTGGACGCCTGATATAAGCCCCGCCTTCCCAGGGAGACGCTCATACAGATTCATACCAGCCCTCCTCCTCTTCTCTCTTTATTCCACCTCTTCTCTTCCTCCAGACAAATTAACATTAAAGAACACATACATGAATCCTAATCCTCTCTCTCTGTGGCCACATTATCATTGGGGATCACTCCTTCACATCCATACATGTCCGTCTGAAACCTCTCTCTCTCTCTCTCTCTTTCTTTTTTCCTTTGGACAAATTAACATTGCTAAGCACTCATGCACATTCAAACACGTCCCTACATCCCCTGCCTCTCTTTCTTTCCATCTCCCTCTCTAGACAAATTAACATGGTAGAACAAACACCTTTGTCCTCATCCCCCCTCCTTCTTTCTTTTGCTCTTTTTCTGTCTCTGGTCAAATTAACTTTGGGAATCACACAGATATCCATACAAACCTCTATCCTTCTTTCTTCTTCTTCAGTGTCTTTGTATCTTTCTATCTTTAGGGCGTATTAGCATTGGGAAACACCCATGCGTGTTTTAAGATCTTCTCCTTATCCTTCTCTGCAGACATATTGACATTGACGGCCACACATATGTCCTCTCTCTCTTTTTTCTCCAGTTGTGGTGCATGGGGAGGCTCGGTTAGAGGTTTGCAGAAAGTCAAAGAACAAAAAAAAAAAAGAACAAAACCTCAAATGTGGAACTCCAATTAATTTAAAGCCGCCCCTCACCCATCACCAGCACCAATCAGCCAAGAATAAATCCGCGGCAGATCTAATTACCGCGCCGTCTCCGAAGACCCCGGCCGCCGCGAAGCCAATCTTCCCCTCCTTGTTTGAACAGGCTGATGAACTAAGGGACTCGATGGATATCAAGTCATTTTGTTTAATTTATAAATGGATTTTCCCTTAATACTTAAATTATCATCAGCGTGAGAGAGAAAGAGAGAGAGAGAGAGAGAGAGGCACAATGAAAAGCATTTGGAAGGTAAAAAGTCTTGAACATGTGGTGCAGGAGAGAGATGGCGGGATGGAAGATGGGAAAGCAAAGAATCCCACTGAGCGATGTGTCTTTTCTCAGTTTACAGCAGCGATGGATTTAGAATGGGGCGAAGTAATTGTATTCAAAGTTGCAGCATGGAATGCTGGGAAATCTGGGGAACAATTGAAGGAAGAAGGCATCGAGGTAACAGAGAGTGAGGATGCGAGTGCAACACCTTCACACTCCCAACGGGTCCAATACCAAACGCTTGGTTTTCGGTGCTTAGCTTCAAAATAAAGCGCTTTAGGTTCACCTCTGGTGTTCGTGTTGGACGCGTCGGAACGCAACAAATCTTCATTCAACAATTCGTATGATATCTAAAGTTAGTTGTTTTTTTCTGAAGTCCACACCTTCTTCTCAATACATGCGTACAGTCTTTTAAATATATTTAGGTTTAGAATAAAAGATAAATATGTTGTTGGTTTTAGGAAAAGATCTTAAAATACTTAGTTAGGTTTAGGCAACAACATTATTGCCAAGAACTACCTTGAAACTTTTCCTCATCTCCCTCCTGACCTTTCCTCCCTCCTTTACTTTCATGACCTTTAATTTAATATTTTCTTCATAATATTTCCTGCAACTATTTCCTTGTCTGTCTGTCTCTTTCTCTTTTCTTGTCTTCTTTTTTCCTCTTGTCAAAAGTGGTAATAAATGAACCTTGTACATTAGGCCATGACGCCCTGTGAGGACAAAAACAAACAGACAGATGTCCTCCACCCTTCCCTCGGCTCCTACCTGGTTCGGGCGTCTCAGAGTGCGAGGACGACGAGGCCGATGACGCCCCGTCCTCGTTGACGGCTCCCTGGGACAGAGACAAGCCTCGGCCCGGAGGAAGCTTCATGCCGAGCTGCTCCGCCATCTCCACGTGATCGCCGGGGTGGATGTAGTCAAAGACGCTGCTGCCGGTCAGCTCCACCTGCACAAAGAAGGTGAAGAGTTAGGAGACGGCTCTCATCCTTTAAACCCATGATTCTGTCCTTAGTCGTCCTCTCCTTCACCTTCTGGATTACGGATTATGTCCAGAACGTTTAGGCGTGTAAATGGTCGGGTTATACAAAAATTGAAAAATTCAAATCCTGACACCAGTTTTAGAAAGTTTCCAGAACTGTTGCTCATCTACTTTTTAATCTTCTTTGTTTAATCTAATCTCACCTCTTCTTCCTCCTCTTCCTCATGTTCTAACTGTTTCTTCTCCTCCATCTCTTCCTCCTTCTCTACCACCTCCTCTGCTTTTCATATTTTATCTAATTTGTCACGTCTATTACAACTTTGATATAACCCTCTTCCATTTCTTCTTCATCCCTTTTTCTCCTTTACTGCTTTTCTTACCTCTCTCTCTCTTCATCTGCTACCTCATCAAATTATTCCTCCTCCTCCCGTTTACTCCGTCCTCTTTCTCCTCCACAATAACTCCTTGTCATCCTCTTTTGTAACCTCTACTTTCTCAGTAACTACGTTTACATGCACACTCATATTCCACTCAGAATATGAGAATATGACTATGAATGAATATGTTTGAAGGACTGAAGGAGGGAGGAGGAGTTCACACGGTTCCAACAAGTCCTCCACCTCTGGAACTCTTTGATAAAAACTGATTTTAGCTCCTGATGTTCCACTTTTCCATATTTAGACGTGATAAACGACGTGTTAGGACATCGACCCGTCAAACACAGCAGAGACTGATGTGGACGTGAGATTCACTGATGATGAAGATGAGACATGAGGTCGTTCTACGTTAATCTCAATATTGAGGGCTGCATGTAAACGGGAATATTATTGGATAATTCATATTATTAAGCCATTTTAACAGCTTATTAGGAAAATTGCATGTAAACACAGCCAGTGTTTCTTTGCCTTACACCTCCTCTTTCACTCCATCTTCATCCTCCTCCTCCTCCTCCTCTTATCCATACTTTCTTTACCCTCTTCATGCATCTTTTCACTTCTCCATCCAACTTCCTGTCTTTCTCCTCCTCCTCCTCCTCCTCCTCCTCCTCCTCTAATCCGTCCCTCAGCGAATCAGCGTCGTCTTTTCATTCTCATGGAAATGAAATAAATAAGCTTCTTCTTATTAAATAAATACAGAGTCCCTTCACCTTAAAGACTGTCATTAGCGGCGATGGAAGCGGATTTGTCTTCGTTAATTGGGGATGAGACGAGGGAGCGCCGCCAAAACCACCGCGTTACGCTACACAATCAGTCACACACACACACACACACACATAATACACACCACGCACAAACAGATGCGTGTCAAGGTTATAAACACACACACACAAACACTTTAATTTTTTGTGTAATTGACATACACACTCACAATTAAGTACACGATTTTCAACGGGATCATGTGACTGATGTGCTCGTCGTTTAACGCGTGTTTTCATTTGTAGCGCATCAAAAACTGTGTGCACATTTATTTCCACATGCTAATCTGGTTATGTACTGTATGAGTGTGTGTGTGTGTGTGTGTGTGTGTGTGTGTGTGTGTGTGTGTGTGTGTGTGTGTGGATGTGTGTTCAGGTTTTTGGGGGTCCGCTGGGACAAAGGGGATTACATGGGTGTAATCCCTTTAATAAGAAATCCCTTTAAAGCAATTTAGTCCCCTCATAAAGTCTCATCTGGAGCAGAAAGTGATGATTAAGAAATGAGAATGAACGCTGAATCACACACACACACACACACACACACACAGAAACCCTGGTGCACCATGGGAGTTAGTGTTCATGTTTACACGTTACAGTGCAAATTGGATCTACATTGTTCTTCGTCGCAATAACACGCCGACTTTTAATCAATTAAAACTTGGCACAACTATTTTACATAAAGTCGCTGGAGCTAATTACACAGAGGGAACAAGGCAGAGGAGGAATTAGACATTCAGACGGTTACCGCGACAACACAGAGAATTACCACACAATAGAGTGAGGAAAAAATAAAGCACATTACTGTGGGTTTATGTCTAAAGTCTACAGTCCAATGAAGACGCAGCTGTCTAACTGAACAAAAAGCAAAAAAAAGTTCAAGTAACAGAATAAATGGATCAGCGTTATGTTTATTATGTTTAAAAAAACATACAGGAAAAGAAAAATAAACACATTATTGATACATATATTAAAAACAGGGATTAAAATCAGGATTACAATTCTAAAATACATGTTAAAATAAAGAGAGAGATATTAGCATATATCTTTACACACACAATGACCTCTAACAATTTGTTAACTATCACAAAATGCTTTTACAGGTTGGATTTCTTGCCTTTACTTTAAAAAAGTAGAAACATCACATATCTTTATCATTATTATTATTTGTATTTTATTATAATAATACTATTTGTTTTGATTATTACTATTATCATCATCATCATCATCATCATCATTAACCTTGTTGTTTAAATTATTTGATATTATTATTATTATTATTATTATTATTATTATTATATTAAATTACTTTTATATTTTGAGGGTTTGGCAACAATATTTGTTTTCATATATTAGAATAGAATTGTACTGAGTTTGAATTCTGTACTTTACTTTACTCTTCTATAAATTCTGTCAGCACGTTTCCTCTGCTGTCTGTAGCAGTTAGTCTGGATACGGCAGCTAACAACAACAACAACAAGCTTCTACTGTTTCATCTTGCTACTCAAACACAGGCTCGACCTCCTGGAGAGAAGTGATGAACATTTGGTTTGAAGTCCGGCACATAGTTCTAGTTTGCTCTCTTTAACTGGTTGAAATATCAATTTAAATGTAATTATTTAAAGCAAAAATACTCTTAGTCAAAAATAAGAGATGACAACTGTTAAAATGTTAGTTGATAGGTAAATAAATGAAAGGAAGATGAATGCAATCAAATGTCAGATGACAATTAATCATAAAATTGGTGAAATTTTTGAAGTTCTGCAGGTAGTTCTAGTTTAGTCTCTTTAAGTTGTTGAAATAATAATAAAATAATAATTATATATAAAATAACAAATAATGTGCCCAAACCCTCAAAATATAAAAGTAATTTAATATAATAATAATAGTAATAATAATAATAAAAATAAATATTATTCCTGTAATAAAATAGTAATGATAATAATGATGATAATAATACCATTAAAACAACAATAATAATGATGATGATAGAAACAAATAGTATTATTATAAAAAGAATAATAAGAATGATAAAAAGAATACTATGTTTGATGTTTCTGCTTCAAATTTAAAGTAAAGGCAAGAAATCCAACCTGTAAAAGCATTTTGTGATAGTTAACAAATTGTTAGAGGTCATTGTGTGTGTAAAGATATATTTGAACCGTCAGTTTAAGCATAAAATGACGCGATGTGTCGGGTGAAAGCAGTTGAAGTGTGACATTTACGGAGATGAAGGACACAAACCAACATCCGTCCTGCACCGACGCCTCGCCGGCACAAACTGCAATATGTTTACTTGGCGACTGAAGTGACTCTGATGGAACACAGAGTCTGTTTTTCACCAAAAACACCCGTTGAAGATGAACGCCAACCCGAGATTTTTTAATCAGCCCAGAATCCTTGGCAACCGTAAACCACAATACATCATGTTCTCCTGCTTTTACACAGAGGTGGGCCAAGAGATTTAATACCATTATAATGTGTTTTATTTTTAGTATTTATGTGACGGTGGAGTACGAGGACGTACAGAATACAGAGAGAGGAGACAACAGACTTCAAATCCAAGAAAAACTGATAAATATTCTGAAGATGTTGGAAGGACACGTGTGTTTGAACTAGAGGTGGATGGATTCTGAAACTGTGAGACTGTTTACAGCCATAAAAGAGAGAGAAAGGAAAAAACTTATTACAGGCTGAACATTTTGTTGATTACAGAGAATAAAGTGGATAAATGCAAAATAAATGATGCAGAAATCTGTTTCAGTCAACATTGGATTCAATTGTTTTTGTATATTAATACGTTTTTATACTTGAATAAAATTACTAATACAGCAATATGAAATTTCTCTTTATTTACTTTTGTACTTTCAGAGTTGTATAAGTATAACTAAAATATAGTTATACATCATGACACATAACTCTATTGGATTATACTATAGGCATAATTTGAATGTAACGAACTGGAGGTGTTGAGTTTAACAGGTATGGGTATTTACCGAAAGACGAGCTATTGAGTTGCATTATGGGTAATGTAGGATCCAGTGTTTTTGGAGGTTGAACTGAACTAGGGAATAAAATTAAAGATATCTGAGTCTCGTTCATTTTGACTGTTGTTTTTCTACAAAGCCACAACACTGAAGTGAGAGATCTATTTCCTAATTTGATCTTTTATCTGACTTTTGGCCAAACAATGAAACTATGTTCAACCTTTCTTTTACCAAAACAATGACCGACTGAAACAATTAATAAAGGAGTAGCTGGAGTGACCTCCATGCAGAAAAAACTCAACAGTCCCATCAGGTTCAGTTTGAGTTTTGACATTGTTTGTCTGTTTGGAGTCTCCAGATAAATCTTATTAAAACGCAGCGGAGACGCTGGCTGTCTTTATCACTCCGCTCGCCCTCCGAGAACAAGGATGAGAAGTGACAAAAGACAATAAGAGTGATGTGATAACCACGACGGAACCAGAGGGTTCTGAGGATGGGACTGAATGTGTGTGTGTGTGTGTGTGTGTGTGTGTGTGTGTGTGTGTGTGTGTGTGTGTGTGTGTGTGTGTGTGTGTGTGTGTGTGATGGAGCTTCAGCTGCGTGTAACCTTTATTTAAAACAGACACAAAACAAAGTCGGAAACTTGCAGCTCGGTCGAAGAAAAAGA
>NC_072463.1:1379691-1402191 GCF_027596085.1 Anoplopoma fimbria | reverse complement strand
CCCTGCCTCCCAGTGCATTATGGGGCATGTGATAAGGACACAATGGAGGAGCACTTTTATCATGTTTCTCATGCTAATGCGTCCACTGCCTCTTATTCCTTTTATTGAGGGGGATTTCATTTGTTTGGTGTGTTAATGACTCCACACAGAGCTGCAGGTGGAGTGTGTGTGTGTGTGTGTGTGTGTGTGTGTGTGTGTGTGTGTGTGTGTGTGTGTGTGTGTGTGTGTGTGTGTGTGTGTGTGGACATGCTCCAGGCTAAATCTCATCCATCAGGCATGCTAAAGGTCCTCGGGGCAGAAAAAGACAAACACACACACTTATTTCTTGAGGGTAAAATAACTGTTTGAATCTTGAGGCCACTTTTTTATGCATGTGTGGTTCTCCTTTAAATTATTTTAAAGTATAATAAATGTGAAAAAGCCTTTATGTTTAATAGGAAACGTGACGATAAAAAGGCTTATTGTGTATTTAACGTATCTCCTACGATGGACGCCTGAGGCAATGAAAGTCAAATTTACATTTTTAGTAACCAAAGTGGTTAAATAATACAACATATCCTCATATAACTGTTTGTATGTTATTTTATGAAAAGTTACTCCTCATTTTTTTTATGTTTTCCTACAATTTCTGTCTTTCAAAATAAACTTCTGTCTTACAACCTAGTTAGGTTAAGATAAAGATTGTCGTTTGGGTTAAAATAACTACAGAAGTGTTGTTAAATAAGTACAGAAGTTAAATGACAAATAAATCAACGTTGACTTCACCTACAGACTTTTCACAATAAATGTTATCCAGTAAAAGTTAAAGGTATTCATTCTGCCCTCTAAATTGTTGAAAGGCTTTTAATGTGAAATTAAATTGGGGGAAATGGTGAGTTTGCATTATCAGAAAACTACAAATAAACATGTTAAACAGGATCAGATGAGCATATCAATTATTAATCAGGGGAATTACAAAATAAAAGCATGCATTTACTTAACTGTCTGCCTCAAATAAAAAAGGTCCACATTGTTCTTAAGCTGTCGTGAATAATAGACCCTATGATATCTTATAAAATAACTCCACACTTTTTGTGAGTTTTCCAACAAAAGTCCAGCAAAACGTGTCAATTTCTGCTATTTACATGGAGTATTTTCAAAATAAACTTCCATCTTCGCAGGAAACAACTTAGTTAGTTTTAGACAACAAAACTACTTTGTTAGATTAAGGAAAATATTGTCGTTTGGGTTAAAATAACTACACAAGTGACGTCACTTAAGTATGAATATTACGTCACAAATCAATCAACGTTGACTTCTCGTTAAACATCAGTCTTGTGGATGAAAGACTGGATATTTAATTCTCATGAGACCAGCCTGAAATATCTAAAAAATCGATGGAAAGATCGCCATTATACTTAAAATAAACAACATTCATGGTCCCATAATGACTTCATTGATCCTCTGATTTTCCTCTTGTGGCACCATGAGGTTCAAATTTGTGTTCACGAGTTTATTGACCCACCAATATTAGATTTAATCTACTTTTAATGTCTCTGGACGTCATTTAAAACATTTAAACATGTCTAATTATTTGGTTTATGACCAAAAACCTGCATTACTTATTCCCATGAGCCTCAGCTGGACTTTGTGTTCACTGCTAATTAAAAGAAACAAATCACATCCAAGCATCCTGGTAGCAAATATTCTAGTTTTTTTTTTTTGCCAGTTTCAATAATTTCTACAAGATGTTTGGGTAAGAAGTAGACTGTGCTTGGTGGAAGTGAAGCCAGTGTGAATGGAGAGGATGAAAGAAGTAGAGAGTGAATAGAACATGAGAGAGAGAGAGAGGATCCACTCTCCACTAAACACTAATATACGAGCCTGCAGCCATAATAAAAGTATATTTATTATAAATATCCTCCATTCATTTCTCCAGCAGCGTTTACAGCCGGCAGTAAGCAGCCATTTTAATACCGCAGCTCCACTCGGAACATTTCTCAGCTGAAGGACTCTGTTCTCTCACTGAGGGAGTGTGTTGACTTCAAGTGTTTCTATTGAAAAAATAAATAAAAAAAGAGGCAAATAAAAATCCTCTCTGTTGTTTTATCGTCCACTAATACAGACGACAATAAAACACTCCTGCCTGAGCTCCTCGCTCTGTTATAATAAACTCAGACTTTGGGCTTAATCGATTTAATGAGGGATGTCTCCATTGTGTTCTCTGTTAAGGTTTTCATCATCTTTTATTTTGGTGATGCATTCAAGGACACTCCAGCGTTTAAGGATGTACACAAGGATGCTAAAAGAAAAGTTATACATAGACGAGTTGAAATTAAAGATTATTATTGAGAAACTGTGAGGAGAAAATGTGGAAAAGTAAAATGTTGAATCAAAACAAATGGGATGGAATTCAATGTCTTCTCCAGATGTTTCACAATAAAAGCATGTTAGGAGAGTGAAAGGATTCCACCCTCTGAACTGCTGAAAGACTTTTAATGTGAAATTGATTTGGGAGAAATGGTAAGTTTGGTTAACAGATAACTACAAATCAACATGTTAAACAGGAGCAAATGAGAATATCAAACATTAACCAGGGGGAATTACAAAATAAAATTCTGTTTCAAAATAATAGTCTGTCTCAAATAAAGGCGGAAGTTTTTCTTAAACTGTGGTAAATAAAAGACATGCTAACTTTATTTTAATATAGTATATTTCAGATATCAAGAGAAGGTTGAAAACATAAAATTAACTCCCAACATGAAGCTGCTGATACTCAACATTTCGTAGAGACTTTTCACAATAAAATATTTCCAGTTGAAGAGTTGGAAGAGATTCCAACGTCTGAACTTCTGCAAAGCTTTTAATGTGAAATTAAATTGGGGGAAATGGTGAGTTTTCATTATCAGTAAAATATGAATTCAACATGTCAAACAGGAGCAGACCAGGGGAAATTACAAAATAAAAGCATGTTCTTAATAATAATATTGTTTTCAAAATAAATGTCAACATATTTTCTTAAGCTGAGGTAAATAAAGGACATGCCAACTGTTTTATATACCAAGATAAGGTGGAAACTATATAAATAACTCTCAAAGACAAGCTGCTGATACACAAAACTTTTCACAATAAAAGTGTTCCAGTGAAACGAAAGTATTCTGACCTCTGAACTGCTGAGGGGCTTTTAATGTGAAAGAAAACGTAAACAGTAGCAGCAACTAATCTACATACATCAAGTAGGAGCAGCTGAGACAAAGGGAAGATGTTTTATCCCGCAAAAGTATCAACTGTAAAACAGTAGATATGACAAAATAAAAGCATGGCTTTAAATAATAGCCTGCAGCGTTAAATAACAGGATTCACGGTGCGTTCAAGGCGTGAGTTGGAAAGTTTCCAGGGAAATATGGCAAGTTGATGCCTCACAGATATCTGCTGTGATATCTGATGAGTGAAAAATCAAAGAAGAAGAAGAAGAAGAAGAAGAAGAAGAAGAAGAAGAAGAAGAAGAAGAAGAAGAAGAAGAAGAAGAAGAAGAAGAAGAAGAAGAAGACGGAGGAGAGGGAAAAAACAAGTTGTTGTAATGGACTGCAGAGGAATCAATATTAATTCAACATCAGAGGTTCTGATTAAAAAACACAAGACCTACAACATTCACACTGCAGCAAACAGTGTGTGTGTGTGTGTGTGTGTGTGTGTGTGTGTGTGTGTGTGTGTGTGTGTGTGTGTGTGTGTGTGTGTGTGTTCATGTCAAATAACTCATTAAAACATCTCCAGCATCAAAGATGAGAGAAATCAGAGCATTATCAATACGCACTGAACAACAACGACCAGTGTGTGTGTGTGTGTGTGTGTGTGTGTGTGTGTGTGTGTGTGTGTGTGTGTGTGTGTGTGTGTGTTTGTAGCAGGATTCAGCTCACTCTGTTTTTTTTATTTATTTGTCTTTAATTTCCTATAAATGGGAATGTGCGTGTTTGTCTGCTGCTCACGTGTTGATACTGTTTTCTGTGGACTCTGAGGACAGCTGTGTGTGTGTGTGTGTGTGTGTGTGTGTGTGTGTGTGTGTGTGTGTGTGTGTGTGTGTCCACAGGGCAATTAATTGAGCAGCAATTGGAATGCGTCGCTGCAGCCCGTTGTGAGCCCCGACCACGCTTTAAATGCAGACAAACACACACAAAGACAAAAGGCACACACACACACACACACACACACACACACACACACACACACACACACACACACACACACACACACACACACACACACACACACACACACACACACACACACACACAGTGGTGTTCCCTCAGGATCTTCACATTCAGCTGCTGTGACCTTGACAAGAACAACACAAACTGCTACTCTCTCTGTTTTAACTTCCATTAAAGTCTCTCTCTCTCTCTCTCTCTCTCTCTGTAGCTCAGTTTTTTCATTCCTGTTCTCTTCCTCTCTTTGTTTCTTTTACTGCTTCTTCTTTTTCTCTGTCTCTAACTTCATCTCACCGTCTTTGCCTCCCTTTTTCATCTCTCTTGCAGTCCATGTTTCTGTATTCAAATCATTTCCTCTTCTGTCTTTACTGCAAAATCTGTCTCTCTGTTTCGACACTTCTGTCTCTAACCTCATCTCCTTCCTCCTCTAATTAACCACATGAAAGATCCGACAATATGCTGATGATCTAACTTTTCTTACAGGGCAGTTGTGTTGCGTAGCTCCACCATAGCTGGTTCATATTATATCTTAAGACATAGTTTCCCTCAATTTTCTTCTTTGTCTCCTACAATGGAAGCCTGCGTCAATCAAAGTATGATTAACAGGTTCAGTCTTGACCAAAGTGGTGAAAGTATTCAACTTCAATCCCCATGCAACAGTTCATATGATATCTTGTGAAATGTTAGTCCTCATTTTTTGTGTATTATCCTTTAAAAGTCCAGCAACATGTGTCAATTTCCTCTTGTTACATGTATGCCATCTTTTCAAAATAAACTTCTGTCTTCAAAGGAAACTGACAAAAATGAAGCAGGTTGAATAATTGAATAATTCAGAAAGCGGTGTGGCCCTCCCTCTCTGTCTGAGATATCAGCCCTTTTATATCTTCATCTCTTACGGGTCTTTTTCAAAAATGACCGACTTATATATCACCACTCGTCTGTTTAAGACGTTATACTTATGAAGTCGTTCTCAGGTCTAAATGTTCCTGCAGTACATACTTATCCAGGGAAAGACTTCAGATATGTTGCTATGTTTGTCAGGAATCACTTACAGAGTTGACGAAAACCTGTCACACTGATATCGATCGAAATAAACCTGATTACATAAACAATAAAATAATGTGAACTTGGTAAAAGTCTCCTCTCAGTAACGAGAAACAGTGAAATCGATGTAACCGTGACGTGACTCTGGTTCTATGAGTACTCGTGTAGAAACCGTCGCTGGGTGTTAAAGAACAGTAACGTAAACGATACAGACGTCTAGTGTTGTGATGGAGATATAAACTGCTGCTGTTTCTCTCTGATCTTCTCTGTTTCCTCCTCTTTTGTCATTTTTGTTTAATAAATTGCTTTGTGTAACCTTTGAAACCTCCTCCCTTCTTCATCACGACCTCATGAGCCCGGTGTCGACACCATCAGTGATGCTGATATATGAATCAAAACGTTCGCCTCATGAATGTTCAGGTGGACTGTCATTAAGCCTTTGTGTCAAAATAAATGACACCTTTAGACATGTATCAGTAGAGGAGCTACAGATCAAAGAGGGTGGAGCTAGAGAGAAGGTCATGAGGTCGTTGTCCTGGTAAAGGATATGAGATCAGGATATTTTTAGACTTTGTATTGTTGAAATATTGATCTGTATAAATCAGGTAGGACGAGACTTTATGGCTGCGTCATCAACACTATTCTCTTATAAATTATGCACCAAATGTGGATTAATCCGCTGCTGAAAATAGTCCCAAACAAATGCATAATTCCCTCCTTTTTGTCCGATAAAATACAATATAATATATGTGTTTTTTTTAAGGTTCATGTCTTCAAGAGGAACCATTGGGACAGGAAATAGGATTTAAATTTTGAGAGACAGACACATTTGAGTCTGCACATGGGGAATGGGTGAATAATGCGAGTCAGTAACATAATAATAAGCATGGGGCATTTGGATCACAGTTACTTAAGATATACACTGGATGTAATCAAAAAGTACCACTTTCAGCATTTTTGTCTGCACCTATTAGTACCGTTAAGCCTTTACAGTCCCACACCGAGAACTCCTCACAATTAGAGTTATTGTCGACTAGGCCCAGACAGCGATTACTAAACACAAGATCACCTCACTGTTTTGGACCTATTTTCTTTTCACATTAGAGCTTGCTGTTTTGTATTGTTGCATTTACATAGGCACCCTGCTGAGGGTAAGAACATTTTTTTATATCACCAGTGTGTTTTCCTTTCAGTAAACATTAAATATTCTATTTTTATTTTTGCACCTTTTAAAATGTCCTGAAATTGCCTTTGGATCCACAATTATTCATATTTTGTAATTAGAATCCCAATATAAGAACAATTAGACAAAACATTTAACAAAAAAATAACAAGATAATTAGACGATAACAAATGTGACAAAATTAAAAATAGAATAAAAAAATGAGACAAAAATATCTGGATCTCAAACTCCAATCAGAACATGAAAATGGATCGTTCATTTGTAGATTATAGAGAGGTATTTATGTCAGTGATGGATGAATACAGTTAAAATACAAAATCATAGAGGTGTTATTAAGGAATCTATAATAAGATAATAAGCATACATAAGGAAATGCATCAAATACGTAAGATAAGATAAGATCCCGAAGTAAATTCTTGTGCCAGAGTTTCATTAAAGATTACAACTGAAGAATAGATAAAACAATATAATATAATTATAAACATATATGAGCAATAGAATAACAATAATGAAGTGTTAAAGAAATAGTAATGTAACTGTTAAATATAATAGGAAAAAAAGAGTTAGGTGAATAAATAGAGTAAAATAGTTAATTACGAAAACAAGAATAAATTCAAGAGTAAAACAAAGTGCCTAATGGAGAAAAAAAATGGAAAAAGTATTTTGAGCATGACATTGAGAACAGGTAGATTATTCCAATCAGAGCTTTAAACAGAAAAGAGCTGTAGGAAATGTTTTAATTATTAATTAATGTGTTTCAGACACCCTGCATTTTGGGTATATATCGGTGTAAGTGGGCTTCTGTATTTGAATGTTAGATTTCTATCTTCTACATTACTGTATTTTCAATATGCAATAAAAAAACAAATCTATAAGTCTTAAAGAACCCGATGTCTGAACTCTAACCCGCTCGTCCTCCGTCTCCGAGGAGAAGGAGAAGTTTGGGGCTCTGACGACGGCTTCCTCTCGGTATCTGCAGAAACAACCGGAGCGCCTGCTGATTATGTATGAGTTGTCTATTAGATAGGGATTTAGGGAACACCAGCTATACTGTATATCTGGATATGATCTGAGGACAATCTGTGGGCTTCAAACAGAGACGGAGACGCCGGCTGACGGAGAGGCTTCACTATCTGAAATGACTGTTTGTTTTCAATTTCACATTCCAGCTGATTTCCTCTGGATCGGGGCGCCGAGAGGTTATTACCGACGCAGACGAGCCTGCAGGACCGGAGAGAGAGAGTGTGTGTGTGTGTGTGTGTGTGTGTGTGTGTGTGTGTGTGTGTGTGTGTGTGTGTGTGTTATTTATCATTCAAACTAAGTGTGTGTATGTTTGGATACATGCAGCATGCATGGAGTCCTGAATATCAGAAGAAATGTATTGTGTCGAGGTGTATAATTGTATAAATATGTGATGTGTCTCAAAATACATTATGGCATAAAACATCATTTGAACTACTGCATTTCAGTAAAGTTGTGGGAGTCGGATGAAAAGAAAAAGAATCATATTCGAAGACCGTGCTATGGGACAAGCTCCAAAAATTCTGCATCCTATATTTCCCATGATGCATTTTAATTTCACCCAGGTGGCAACCTCCAGTTCTGCAGAGTGAAGTCACTGCTTCCTGTCTTAAAGCTGCATTCTCTCTGCTGTCCACCAGGGGGCGACTCCTCTGGTTGTATAGAAGTCTATGAGAAAATGACTCTACTTCTCTCTTGATTTATTCCCTCAGTAAACATTGTAAACATGAGTTTATGGTCTCAATCTCTAGTTTCAAGTCTTCTTCAATACAGCATGATGTTCATTTAGTAAATGATGCTCCATTTAGAGTCAAACAGACCATAAAGCAGGGGATGCTTTAGGGCGGGGCTACACACTGATTGACAGGTCGACACCAGTCACTCCTCCTCAGTCCAAACAAAATGTCTTCTTCTTCTTATTGTTATATTATAGAATGATGAGTTATGTTTCATTCAAAAGTAGTTTTGCTCTTCAAAGTATGTAAACGTTTTGTTTAGTAGAAATTGTTAAGATTAAAAGAAAAGCAAGATGCAGCTGTGTTTGCATAAACCGTGTCCATGCACACCCCCCCCAAACCTCCACCGTTTATCCATCATATTTCTGCTCCTTCATCCGCAGCAGAGCGTCTGCTTTCACCATCATCATCATCTCTCACAGCTCGTACAGGCCGGCTGAGCCAGGCGTCTGGCAGGGAGCGGCGGGGCGGCGAATCCAACGCACCAGGGCGGAAAGAATCAGAGTTTACACAACGGCAAGGCGGAGAAATTAAAGATGATTTTTATTTTCTTTATCTGGAGGAGAATTCATTACCTGGCAGAGGAGCGGGAGCTGAGCGCTGTCAGCCAAGAATAATGACTTGTCTAACTGATAGGGAGACACACAACACACACACACACACACACACACACACACACACACACACACACACACACACACACACACACACACACAGAGTCTCACATATACTACAAAGAGTCATACACAACGTCAACAAACACATTCAGGTTCTACACACACAATACACATACAGTGTCAAATAATGCACATACACTTTCTCTTTGTACACAAACACACACAACACATGTACTGACACACACATAGTAACACACACACACACCTAACAATGTATATTTAAGGCCCTTTTTTTTCAAAATAAAAAATAAACCCTACACAGTTAAAATGTGTTGTCTGCTTAAAGAAAACATCCGGTCGTCTTGTTATTAACGCATCTCAAAAAGAACTGAGTCAAATTGAAGGGGTGACACTGCTGGTGAATAAAGTAAAAATCTTAACTAATAGATTTAAATGTTCTATTGATTCACGGACACAACACTGCTGGAGACTCGGGAAACGTGACCATATATGGACTGAGGAGGAGTGACGTAGAGACGCCGTATACGTCTCTGGTGTGGACCTGTCAATCAGTGTGTAGCCCCGCCCTAAAGCATCCCCTGCTTTATGGTCTGTTTGACTCTAAATGGAGCATCATTTACTAAATGAACATCATGCTGTATTGAAGAAGACTTGAAACTAGAGATTGAGACCATAAACTCATGTTTACAATGTTTACTGAGGGAATAAATCAAGAGAGAAGTAGAGTCATTTTCTCATAGACTTCTATACAACCAGAGGAGTCGCCCCCTGATGGACAGCAGAGAGAATGCAGCTTTAACACATGAAGCAGTGACTTCATCGGCAGATCCAGAGGTTGCCGCCTGGTTTACATCTTAATTTGCATCATTTGAGAACATGTTTTCACGTAGAGAATGAACAGAAGGGGACCCACAATCGAACCTTGTGGAACTCCACGTTATTTATATTCGCCAACAACAGAAACTACCGACTGAAAACAGAGAGAGACGATGAGAGAATATGAGATTGTGCATCTGTTTCCTTTTGAGCATGAACTCAGACAACGAGCCCATATAACTGATGATGGATCAGTCGTCTGACACACACACAATAACTCCTCTTCCTGCATCACAGTGAGCTTCTAATTTACACCTGAGATGTCACATAACACACACACACACACACACACACACACACACACACACACACACCACACACACACACACACACACACACACACACACACACAGGTCCCTGATGTGTGATGCGTTTGTTTTATGCCCCATCTGCTCCCTCTCCCCACTGCCCCATTACAGTTAAACTACAGCTCTGCTCTACGGGTGCAGGCAGCGGACAAAAAGGACGTTCAGCAGCAGCCGTCAGGTCGCTGCAGCACTGAGGGCAGGAAGCGACAATAAAAGTGACAGGTGGTACTGTTAGATTTATAAAATAATGTCTGTATGTCACTGTCTGTCTCATGCAATAGCTAAAGAAAATTCCCTTTATTTTTTTTACTTTGAATAACTTGAAGGTTGTTCTATTTTTATTATAAATATGTGTATTTGTCAAAACAAAATCAATTACAGGACAATATTTTGAAAATAACTTAATATTTTTCTGATTTTTGCATTTGTTTTCTGTGTCCACATTTCTTAATTTTTAATAAACAAATTAAATGTAAGAAGTTTTGTACAGTTTTTATGAGAGCAGTAGCAAATGTAACGCCACTCTTACAGCGATTCACATATTCCTCTTTTTTTATTTACCCACATGTAGGACTTTACCTGGTGAATCAGAGAGATCTACAGTTACACCTTTTGAAAAATAAAGCTGCACAAAATCATTAGGTTTTGTTTTGTTAAATATATTAGAATTGTAGTAGGGTCATAACATTTGAGAGAGATACTTTCATGTTTTTCCTTAGAATGGTGACACTGCTGCACATCTTTTAAACATAAGAACAAATAAAGAAATATAACATGGAGTTAACTTCCTGTCTGTCTGTCTGTCTGCAGGTCTACAGTGATTTGCAGTAATTGCAGACACCGTTTTCTTTTTCGTGTCTCTAATTCAAACTTTCTGCAGACAGGTGCCCTGATAACACTAATCCTGCACAGATCGAACTGCTGGTCATTCTGAGCTGTCGTTTGATTTTCTTCTTCTCCTTCTTTGAGAAGTGAGGTTTCTGTCTGCGGAGTCTCAGGGGGAAAGTTTTGAGTGACACGTTCATCTTTATGTTCATTACATTGACTTTTATGAGACACTCAGATAAAAAATTAACATTGTATTCACTAATATGCTCCATTACGTCCCTGATTTTCATTAAATTCAAATTTCCTCCAACTGTTAGAGCAACTTAATATCAAACACGTAAACATTCATTGTTATCACCAGGTTCAAGCTCTTCAGCTAAACCTCAGCTGCTGCTCTTTCTTTTACCTGCAATTGAGTACCTTCTCAATCCATTAAAACTGAAAACAAACACCTGCATCACAGGTGTCAATTAGTGGAAGAAGTACTCTGATTTTTCCCTTAGGTAAAAGTAGTAATGTGTAAAAGTACTCTGTTACGAGTCCTGCATTCAAAATCTTACTCAACTAAAAGTACAAAAGTATTCACATCAAAATATACTTAAGGGTCAAGTTTGCAGCATTTTGGGTTATCAATGGATAGAATATTAATAAATATGTTTTCTTTAACCTTAAATCACCTGAAAATAAGAAGAGAGAGTGTTTCTACGGTAGCCCAGAACGGACAAACCAACAAGATACATATATTATTGTGTTATGCATCAAGGAGTCATGGTGACCGTGGAGCTCATTTAGATTACTTCATGCTGATCCGTAATTATACATCAGAAATGATTATCTTATTATATATTTTATTATTAATCTGAATCTTTAAAGTAATTAAACCTGTGGGATTTCAGTAAAAAGTACGATGTTTCCCTCTGAGATACAGTGAAGTAGTGAAGCAAATGAAAAAAAACTCTGAGTTGTACTCTGTACTTAAGTAATGTATTTACATTCCAACACTGCAGGTGTACTGTTATTAAAAGTTTATCATTTGAGCTAATCAGAAATCTTTTTAATATCAGAAATCTTTTCTGATATTAATTACATTTAAAATGCAAAATATTGTAAATAAAGTGAGTTAAAATAACCAAATAGTTGCAGTTTATTCTTTGGTTTATTCCCAATAAAACAATTATTGATCTTATGCACCTGCAAATATGACTTTTCATTTGGATGATGTTTTAGAAAAAGAGACATATAAAATAATCTGCATCACTGATTTATATTGAATTAAACTAAATTATGAGAAAGAAAGAAGAACGGTAGAAAACAGTTTAACAGTGAGAGATGAACAGGAAGTTAAAGGTGAATGGCATGATGGGAAAACAGAAAAGAGACGCTACATGAACTCCAGCTGAGATGGTGGGAGTTATTAACGGAATAAAAGCAGCAATGATGGAGAGAGGAGGAGAGATGATGGGGGTCGCCAACAGGAAGTGCAGTGCATGCTGGGATATCGTCTGCGGCGCTGTATGGAGGACCTGCTGCCCTCCATCACGGAGCAGCGACGCCTCAAACATCACACAGAGCCGCGGTGTGGTCAGGGCCCGTTTGAAAAGAAGTTTCAGTTTTCATATCAGGACGAGAAACAAACAGATTTCTGTTCGCTCTTTAATTTATTTTCTTACCTGTTTGTGTGTGTGTGTGTGTGTGTGTGTGTGTGTGTGTGTGTGTGTGTGTGTGTGTGTGTGTGTGTGTGTGTGTGTGTGTGTGTGTGTGTGTGGTCATTGAGAAACATGAGCTGTTTCACTCCTCCTGTCTCTGCCCATGTGTTCCATTAAAAACCTATCGATCTGTGCGCACACACACACACACACACACACACACACACACACACACACACACACACACACACACACACACACACACACACGTAGTGAAAGGCCATGATAAGTAGAAACAGAGTTAATATGTCGCTCAGTTTTCATCGACGAAAAGAGAAGAAAAGAAAAGAATGGAGACTCAGCTGACATTTACTCTTTAGTTATGAAGTCTGTCTGTTCACCTGTCTGTCTGTTCACCTGTCTGTGTGTTCACCTGTCTGTCTGTGTGTTCACCTGTCTGTCTGTGTGTTCACCTGTCTGTCTATGTGTTCACCTGTCTGTCTGTCTGTTCACCTGTCTGTCTGTTCACCTGTCTGTGTGTTCACCTGTCTGTCTATGTGTTCACCTGTGTTCATGTGTGTGTTCACCTGTCTGTGTGTGTGTTCACCTGTCTGTCTGTGTTCCAACCTAAAATCTCCCCATGAAGTTGGATATTTGAGCGAAGGTGAAAAGCATTCTGGGAAATGTAGGACATAAGTGAATAAGAGGAAAACAGGCTCTTTAAAGGTAATAAATCATAAGTTACGTTTTAAGTGAATAAAGCTTGAACGTCAGATTTAAAAGAGAATCAAACAGTTTCAGGTGTTATTATGAGACAAAACCCAAAAGTTTCATCTTTGTTTAAACTTTGATCCTCCGTTCATAAAGAGAGAGAGAGAGAGAGAGAGAGAGAGAGAGAGAGAGAGAGAGAGAGAGAGAGAGAGAGAGAGAGATGCGGCACAAAGCAGCTAAATAACAATTACAATTAATCGGTGTTATCACGCTCATAACGAGGCGGTCTGAGTAAACCGCAGACGACACGGCCTAATCTCCCTCTGATGGCGGATTCATTATAGATAGAAGTGAACCGTAATGACATTTATGATTTAAATATGACCCGTCGTCTGACTCCGAATATTAATGAGCTGTTTTATCACCTGACAGGCTGAAGTTTGGGTTCAAGCACACAAGTTTCAGGAGAAACGACAAATTAAAACTTTTTTTTATTTTGTAAAAAAAAAAGATTTTTAAATAATCTACATGTCATAAATGACATGAAAACAAAACGTGATCAGTTTAAATTAATAAGCACTGTTAAGTTTATCTGTTTATCTTTTAATTTGTAGGAATAAAAACTAATTAAGATTTCCTGTTTGAAAGTTGAATGTGATGTTTATCCTGTGAAAAACAGAAACTTTTATAACTCTAATTGTAAATTGATGCTTGTATCTGTTAATTATTTAAGATGGTTACTGGATAAATAAATACTGTATGTGGCCATCAGGTTGAAAAGTTGACTTTAAGTTTGAGTTTATTCTAGACAAAATATATGAATTTCATTTTGAGAGTTATTTGATTTATGTTATTGTTCAAACTTTTTTCAAGTAAAACTATTGATATTTAATAGTTTATAACCTTGTTTTGTAAATGCTCAAATTTGTTAAAATTAATGTTTTTTTAACTGTCTCCTTATAAACATGTAAATGTGCAAATACATAAACAAATAAACAATAAACAAATTGATGCGATGTTGAGTCACTCCTCCTCAGTCTAAATATGGTCACTTCCTGTTCACTGGTTGCAAAAAGACAAGATGGCGACGGCCAAGACGCAGAACTCCTGGCTTCAAAACATCCACAAACTACGTCCACTTCTTATATTCAGTCTGGGGTTCAAACAAACAGGAAGTATCAGAGGACGCTCCAAGACGTCCAGAAACTTTCTTACACATTTCAATTTCTCTGTTTCGTTCTTTGCATTTTATTTTGAAATGTTTTAAGTGCATAATGCAAAGCTTTGACTATGAAACGGAGTGCAAATAAACTTAATGTGTGTATCTTTTTATACTTTTCCCGTTGCATTCAGGGTACACACATACACACACACACACACACACACACACACACACACACACACACACACACACACACACACACACACACACACACACACACACACACACACACACAATCCTTCTTTATAATCGCCTATCAATTTATCTGTTTTCTGCATTTAAGGTGCAGGTTTCATCACAATCCATAGGGGTTACAGAGCACGCACACACACACACACACACACACACACACACACACACACACACACACACACACACACACACACACACACACACACACACACACACACACACACGCACACACACACACTAAGCCAGCCGTGGTCACATCCAGTTATGCTGACATGGCCCAGCATCTGCTCGGCGGCTCCAGAATGACACCGATTTGCACTTAAATGAGTGGATTTAAGTGGAGCGCCGCCGCTCGCACTCGGCCATATGTGATCCCAATGTCTTTATCTTGCATTACACCGAGAGGGATGAGAGGGAGGGGGGAGGAGGGGAGAAGAAAGGAGAGAGATTAGGACAGACAGAAAGAGAGAGAGAGAGAAGGAGATAAGTGGGGAGAAAGAGGCATAAAAAGAAAGAATTGGAAGTGTAATGAAAGTGAGATGAGAGGGGGAGACAGGAACAGAGAGGGAGGATTTAACCGCCGAGGAGCATCAGCTGATAGACAAACAACAGCCGGTCATTAGGGCTGTGATCCAATACTCTGACCTCGGACACTTGGGTCACTCACACCCCGAAGAATCAAACTGCTCATGAGAGAAACGACAGAGGAAAACAAAGATGGAGGCCTTTTTTCTCTCCCCCCTCTCTTCCTTCCCTCGTCCTCTTAGCTCTTCACCTCCACCTTTTTCTCTAACCTCTCCTTCCATATTTTGCCTCCTTTCCTTCCCTTCTTGACTCGTTTCCTACCCTTGCGTCGTGCTCCTCTTCTCACATCCTCCTTTCCTTTCCTATCCTCCTTTTCTCACCACCTTCTCTTGTTATCATCCTCCTTCTCTCCTCTCTCCTTTTAACATTCCTTTTCTCCTCACCACGTCTCCCCTCCCTCCTTCTTTGCCTCCTTTCTTCCTTCTTCCTCTCCCTTTTCCTTTCCTTTCCTTCTCCATCCTTTTCCCGTTTATCTCACCACTTTCTTCTCCTCCTCTTACCTTCCCTTTTCTCCTCCCCCTTACCCACTGAATGTTTCCTTTTCTCCTCCTCTTCTTCTATTACCCCATCTCCTCCCTCCTCTTCACCTCGTCGTTACTTCTTTCTCTCCTTTCCACACACTTCTCATCTACCTTACCAACTTTCTCCCTTCATCTTCACTCTCCCTCCTTCTCTCCTCTCTCCTTTAATATTCCTTTTCTCCTCACCACGTCTCCTCTCCCTCCTTCTTTGCCTCCTTTCCATCACTCCTACTTCCTTCATTCTTTTCCCATTACCTCACATCTCCTCCTCTTATCCACCTCCTTCTCCTCCTATCACCTTCTCTTTTCTCCTTCCCTTTGCACACTGAATCTTTCATCCTCTCCTCCTCTTCTTCTATTATCCAAAGTCCTCCTTTCCTCTCTCCTCCTCAACTTGTCGTTTCTTCTTCCTCCCCCTCTCCTTTTTCAACGTTCTCCCTTCGCCTTCTCCCTCACTCCTCCTATCCTCCTTTTCTTAACCATATTCCTTCTCTCTTTCCTCTCATCCTTCTTTGCCTTCTTTCTCTCCTCTTCTCCACCTCTCCTTTTCCAGTTTATCTCAACACCTCCTTCTCCTCCTATCACCTTCCTCCCCTTTGCAAACTCAATCCTTCCTCCTCCTCTTCTTCTATTTCCCCATGTCCTCCCCTCCTCTCTCCTTCCTCCCCTCCTAAAACAAATCTCCTCCTCCTCCTCTTCTCCCTTCCCAACTTTCACCCTTCGGCGGATCTCTCCCTCCCTTTTTCGTCTTTTCCCTCCAGCTCATCTCTCTCCCTCCCTCTGCACCTCCTCCTCCTCCTCTCCCTGACTAATCTCCCTCCTCCCTCCCCCTCCTCTCTCCTCCTCCAGGTGTTTTGCAGGGATAAAGGATTGATGAAGCCATCAACTCTCTGCTCTTGACATTTACAAAAAACCCTCCAAGCAAACGCCTCCCTCTCTCTCTCCCCCCTCTCTCTCCTCTTATCTCCCTGCAGAGCTACCTCGCTTGTTGCTCGCCCGACCACATCATTAAGACCCAGTAATTAGGGCTCATTTGTAAAGCCAGTGTAAATAAAGGGCCCATAATGGTCGGGATATCACTCACACCGAGGCGTAAACTAGACGTTTCTGTGTGTGTGTGTGTGTGTGTGTGTGTGTGTGTGTGTGTGTGTGTGTGTGTGTGTGTGTGTGTGTGTGTGTGTGTGTGTGTGTGTGTTGGGGGGGCATTAGCAAATTAGCCCATGTGTCATTAGAGTGTGTGTGTGAGTTTGAAAAGTTGGTTGTGAAACCGCTAAAGTGTGTGAGTGATTTGTGAGAGAGAGATAGAGGCAGAAGTGTATTTAGAAGACCTGAATTAATGTGTGTGTGTGTGTGTGTGTGTGTGTGTGTGTGTGTGTGTGTGTGTGTGTGTGTGTGTGTGTGTGTGTGTGTGTGTGTGTGTGTGTGTTGGGGTTGACAGGACGCATTAGGAAATTAGCGCCTGTGTCATTAGCGAGCAAGAATACGGTGTGTGTGGAATGTAAAGGTCTCAGATTTAATGTGTGTGTGTGTGAGACGGTTTAAACACATGCAGGTTTTTTAAGACGCATTAAAAGGTTTGTTTCAAGACGTGTGAGTGACATTTAAAAAAAGAAATAAAAAACTGAAGAAGCATCTTTTCATTAGATGGCGAACGTCAATGTTTCACAGCCTAAAATATGTGAGACACTATACAACGTGTTTAAATAAACACGCTTTAAATGATCATTTTGGAGGTTTTAAAGACCTGAAAATGTCCCACATGAGGACCCATAAAGCTCCTTAAATGAATGGGACTCTTATTATAATGTGAAAATGAGTAAATATAAAACCATCAAAGCTGATCAACGGGGAAACAATTGGATTCAAGGAGACGTGTTTCAATGTTCTTCGATCAGTTTTTGAATAATGAGGTGAGCTTGAATCATATAGTTCATTATAATTAAAAATGTCCGATATAAATATTTGACTTTGTCGGTTTCTAATCACATCCATCCAGCATTGAACCAGGAAGTTAGAGGTAAAGTAGTAAGGTGACCATGTGACTGTGTGAAATAGTTAATTGATAAATCCCTATTTACATGTTCAGGGATTAAAGAGGAGAGCATGCAAGACGTCTTCTTGCGACGTGTCTTGGTGTGATCGGGGTCTGTAAGGAGTCTGCAACACCTCTCAGACTCCTGACACCTCCTGACAAGAGGAATATCAAATCCAATAAGTCCTCAAACCTCCAAGATCCTCCTTGTTAGAATATATTCACAAACATTGAAACCTCTCAACGGGTCCTGTAATCCTGTCCAACACCCCTAAACATGTGCAACCCTTCTGGAACCCCCTGGAACCCCCTGGAACCCCCTGGAACCCCCTGGAATCCCCTGGAAATCCTTTGAATCACCTCATGTAAACCTTGAATAAAGTCCTGGAATCTTTTAAAACGCCGATTCTTGAAGCCTCCTTTCAGGGACTCTTAACAACAAGGAAGGGAGACTCGTAGAAAAGTTTTCAAGGACCACCTTCAGCCACATGAAGGACCCTCAAATCTGCCTAAAAATAAAGTGAAAATGACCCCAACAAAGTACTTCAAGGGCCTCTAGAAACCTCTGAATCTTTCAACACTCAATACGTTCTGCAACATCTAGATATTTGGAGCGTGATTCCTCCATAAAGGTCCTTAAAAAACAACATTTTATACTTTCAAGGACAACTGGAACCTCCACCTGGAACCTCCACCTGGAACCTCCACCTGGAACCTCCACCAGGTCTCCACCAACTCAGCTGGAAAGATTTTATTCAGATTCCAGGAGTGAACTTTCATCGGTGACGTTCTATTTGCATTAATGCGGCGCCGACTGTCAGAAGGTCAGCTCCGACTCTCACCTCCTGATCGATATGTTTTCTCATCGATCACCCCCCCACAGGATGGCGAGTGTCAATCAATCCGGGATCGTCCATAAAAATGATAGCTTGTCGATGTGTTTATTTGCATTTAATGATCTTAATTACCATTCCCCGGTGCTCACACGCTTTACCTCGCTACCTATTCATATTGAGGTCAGTCTCCCTCCCTCACCTCCTGCCCTCCCCCAACCTCCCCCCCTTTTTATGAATCCAAAATGTTCAGAATAAGACATGAAGGGGAGGCTCGACTTTACTTCCATCCTCTCCTCTCTATTATTACTGCCTCCACCAAATAACAAGAAAAACTATGCAAACAAACATTATTGATTCTATTAAAGCCTCTTTAAGACCTGAACCTCATCAGGTAAATGTTAAAATAAATTGTATTTCTTTTTATTTTATAGAAAGATGTATGAAATGCTCTCAGATTAACGTAGAGTTTAGAGAAGCACAGGATAAAATGTGAAAAAAAAACTGAAGTTAAAGTGACAATCGTTATTTTTTTAAATCCTGGTTGATATAGAATTTTAATTTAAGTGAAAAAAGGTTAGATTAAGTTTAGTTTAAGAGATAAATGTCTTGTGCACAGACACCCGGTTTATAATACTGCAAATATATAAATATTGCAATAATTTCTTGCAATAGATAGTTTATTAAATTACGGGTAAAGACGGTCACTTTAAATGTTTTCTCTTTCCTGCAGCAGATACCAAACATTAGCTTAGCATGAAGCTATGTCATGTCTAAGCTTTAACAAACATATACATGATGACATAAAGTCTTTACTTCATCAGAGAGATGAAGAGGAAGAAGAAGAAGAAGAAGAAGAAGAAGAAGAAGAAGAAGAAGAAGAAGAAGAAGAAGAAGAAGAAGAAGAAGAAGAAGAGGGCTGTAAACACGAGAGAGGAGGAGGAGAGAGGAAGGTTTAGTGAAGGAGGTTTGATGCTGAATGTTTCATCAGTCAATGAGAGTCCTCACAAGGATAGAAGGACAAACGTGAGTGTATGTAGACACACGTCACCTCTGATCTCTGCTGGAATAAAGTCACAACACACACACACACACACACACACACACACACACACACACACACACACACACACACACACACACACACACACACACACACACACACACACACACACACACACACACACACCATATATCAGACATGCACACAAACACACACATTCTCTCTCACTTCAATAAAACAAGCATCAATTTTGGTCTCCGACGGCAACGCTGATCTCTTTACAGCCTCCACAGCATCAACGTAACGGCCGGCCGTAAATCTGAACCGCAGGAGGAGGAGGAGGAGGAGGAGGAGGAAGAGCAGGAGAGGAGAGGAGAGGAAGTCAGGGGAGGAAACAATAGAGGAGAGGAAGGGAGAGGAGAGAAGAGGAGGAAATGAGGACAAGAGGAATGAAGAGGAGGAAACAATAAAGGAAAGGACAGGAAGGGAGAGGAAGAAATAATAGAGAAAAGGAGAAGTGAGGAGGAAATAATAAAGGGAAGGAGAGGAGGAAATAATAAAGGGAAGGAGAGAGGAGAGGAGAGAGGAGAGGAGAAAGGAGAGAGGATGGGAGGAGGAGAAGAGGAGGAGAGGAATGGAAAGGAGAGGAGGAAACAAGAGGAGAGGAAAGGAGAGAAGAGGAGGAGAGGAGGAGAACCATCAAAGTGTTAACATGTCAGATAGTCCTGACACATTTGACTCCCAGAAACCTAAAAAAAGATGGAGACCAAACTGCTTCCTGTCTGTAGTCTTTATGACGCATTAAAACTACAACTATAAAAAAACAGGACTAAAAACACAACGTAAACTACCACCGCTCTTACATCCATTCATCCTCCTGAAAATGAAACTTCAAAATGTTCATTTGAATCTTTTCAGCGGCGTCGACCTTCTGAAGGTCGCCTCACCTTCAGCCTCTCTGAAATGCACGAAGCCAACGCGACGTGAGCGTGTTAAAGCGCAAAACGGCGCCCGAACACGACACGTTTTTTTGTTTTTAATGCTGCGAGGTCAACACCTCCGACTCACCTTCCACCATCACTCAGCCTCTTATGCATGAAGAGAAGAAGAGTGTGTGTGTGTGTGTGTGTGTGTGTGTGTGTGTGTGTGTGTGTGTGTGTGTGTGTGTGTGTGTGTGTGTGTGTGTGTGTGTGTGTGTGTCCTTCAGCAGGTCAGCGTCCCGGCTTCACCTCCTGCCGTCCGTCTGTAATGTATGAAAGTGTCTCCTCGCCGTGCAGGAGGAGCGTGACCTTTGACCTCCACGCTGCAGCGCCCCGTGCAGCTTCATACATTTCAATGGCAGCCGTCTATAAAGCCCCAAGTCTAGACACACACACACACACACACACACACACACACACACACAGAGCATACATATGGATGAAGCACACACACACACACACACACACACACACACACACACACACACACACACACACACACACACACACACACACAGTATGTGCAGCTTTAAACGTGCACACACACACCCATCAAACACAGCTGTCACATGGTCTCGTCATTTCAACCAAACTCCACTGAAAAAATCCCAGTTTTTATAAAACGTTTCACATCTCGTGGATTTAATGTCCTCACAAACACAGTAAAACAGAGTTCTGCTTCAAGAAAAAATTGACAGGAAACTAGTTTGTCTTTTGGTTTAAAGGGACATATTTCTTTGTATTTCTTTTTTATGTTTTCTTTGTTTAATCTGCATTAAATAGCAGGATAAAAGCACGATTCCTATGATATCGTACAAAAGTTATTCTCCAAATAATTCCAGCAAAACGTGTCAATATCTGCTCGTTACATGCATAGTCTAGAGTCTGCTAAATGACTGTAATGTAATGTAATAATGTAATAGTCTTTTCAAAATAAAATTCTGTCTTCACAGGAAACACTGAGGAATAAGGAAAAGTCTTCTCAAAACTTCTCATCTTTTCATCTTTGCTCTCCTGTGTTTATGTTTCTTTTTGTAGATCTCTTTGCAGCGCTGCCTTTATTAACAGCCATAGATCATATTCTTTATGTCGTATAATTACTAGAACACGTGATTCAAACCGTTCTCCTGTCATATTAACATAAAAACATTCTCTGAAGTTGGAACAAACTCTTCTCTTCCGTTCCGAAAAGAAAAGAAAATATGAATTTATTGAATCGTTCTCCTCCAGAGAGACTCAAACGCGCTCTAAACGCTCGTCGCCGGCGTCTCATTGTCGTCGTTTGTATCTATTGTGTGTTTCCCTTTCCAGTTCGTCTCCACGTCCCATCATGCCCCTTGGTGCGTCGCCGCGGCGATCCGTCAGAACAAAAGGCAGAAGGAAGCTCTCTGAGGTCCAGATAACCTCCTGCAGCTTCCTGTCAGCATGCTAATACGCCTCCTTTCACACCTCCCTTTCATTCCTTCTCTCCTCTTCACATCTGAAATCACTTTCTCTTCTTTTCATACCAAAACAATCTCTCCTAACCTCTCGTCTTCTTCAATCCCTCCATCCTTCACCTCCTCACAAACAAAACTAAACTTCTTTTTCTCTCTTCAACGTCTCCTTTTCGTTGCATAAACGTGCAGACGCTTTCCTCCTCCTCTTTTCCTCCATTAGTTCACTTTCTTGCAAAATTCACTCCTTTACTCGTCATCTGTCTTTTTTTGAAAGCTTGACAAGTGAAAATGTTTGTTGTTTCTCCTCCTCCCTCATTCCATCCCTCCATCTTTTACATCTTCATCTCATCTCTCCTTCACCTCTTTCTCATTCTCCTTCTGCCCCTTCCTTTAGACCATCCTATCCTCCTTTTTCTTTCTCCTTTACTCATTCATTACATTTTTTTCTGCTCTTCTTCATTCATTCATAAACTCCTCTCTTTCTGTGCCTCCTCCCTCCATCCTTTTACATTTTAAAT
>NC_072463.1:1367191-1377191 GCF_027596085.1 Anoplopoma fimbria | reverse complement strand
GTGTGTGTGTGTGTGTGTGTGTGTGCTCTCCCACGCTGCTGCATATGCCGCCCTGGCATGGGAGCGGAGCTGGCCGGCGACCATATTTGGGCGTAACGGGCCAGAATCCAGCAGACTAATTTGGGTCTGGCCGGGACGACACAGTTATTATTTTCCTCTGGACCATCAGGCAGAGGACACACAGCCATCTGCTGCACACACACACACACACACACACACACACACACACACACACACACACACACACACACACACACACACACACACACACACACACACACACACACATCTCAATTAGATCAGTAAGAGGGCAGCTGCAAGCGTTTCCTGGTCTCATAAACACACAAACACACATTAACATGTACACACACACACACACACACACACACACACACACACACACACACACACACACACACACACACACACACACACACACACACACACACACACACACACACACACACACTCGGTGCTGTGCTGTTGGATCAACAGGGTGTTACAGAGACAGATTCTCCTGCTGTCCACGTCCACAGAGAACGACATGAGAGACACAGGAAGTCTGTCTTCATCCTCCTGTTTTCATTTGTATTTTATACGAGCACACAAAGAAACAAACTAAACAGGAAGTGGACGTAGGATATCAAAATAAGACGTTTATCATTCTAGAAACCTTCTGAACGCATGTCGTGACCAAACGCTTAAATTCAGATCACTGACATATGATATGACATTCCAATAAGACATTTAGTGATTTCAAAAGATTGCTTTATCCATTAGGAACATATTAGATGAAAAAATATGTTTTCAAAAATCAGCTACACATGCATACTTCCCTTATTGATAGGCTGACTGATTAATCAAGATTCAATAATATAAACAGGGTTAACTGATTTCATTTGTTTATGTAATAATTTGAGCAGTTTTTGTAGCTTTTCTACACCTCCAGTCAACATGGACGTAACCGAGAATATTAAAGCTGTTTTTTCCGCAAATAATTCAGAGTTCAGAAACGGAGAGAAAGTTTAAAAAAGAAGAAGAAGAGGAGTGCATGTTGGAGTTGGGAGGGAGGTGGAGGAGGGGGGGCTCTAACTTTACTCAGCGGCCATGTTTAATTACAGCGCCGCTCTTTGTTAATGACTCTATTAACGGCCTGTTTGATTGGCCGGACACGTCCGCAAAGAGACGACTTAAAGCGGCAAAATCCTCTTCACACATAAATCTGCCTGAAGATTTGTTTCTGCGAGAAAATTCATAACCTCGTCAATTTGTCAAAAGGCTTAACAAGCCATTTCTCCGGCACGCAAGGATCTAATTAAAGTTGAAAAATAATTAGCGATATATTTTCCTTCCTTTAAAAAATGAAAGACTGCGGAGAAGGACGGGCAGTGATTAAAGAAGAAGAAGAGGAAGGAAGAGCAATTACGAGGATGGAGGTTGAGGAACTCTGTGTACACATGTAGGATTACCGGGTGAGACTCGAACAAGGCAAAGACAAGCTCCCTCTCTGTCTTTCACTTTTTTTTTTTTTTTTTTTAATCGGCGTGCCACTTCTTCAGCAGCTGATAAAAAGCCCAGAGAACAAGATAACCAGCTCAGCGGAGCTGGCGGTAAAAGCTTAGGGGACCCAATTTGACAATTAATCAATTATTTGATAGAAATCATCAATCAATCTTGGTGGGGGAATTAATCCAGGAGGGGGGAGGGGGGGGAGAGAGATAGATCGACACAGTGACAGAAGGGGAGAGAGAGAGGGGAGAGTGATGTGCCTTCCTCTTTAATTTGGTAAACTGATTGGCCTTTTTTCTCTACGCTCCCGTATCTGAGAGCTTCCTATATCTAATTCACAGAGACAAGGACTTCACATTAAACTAATGGAGAGAGAGGGGGGGGGCTGATGCATGTCGGTAAATATGACTTCCTTTCCAGAAAACAATGTACAGATTCTGCATGTCTGAGCTCTATACAGACTGAGTCCTGTATGATGCATTCAAAGGTCATAGAAGGGTTCACTACACAATTTGTTTTCCAACGTTTAATCCCCAAAAGCTGGAAACGGGATTTGAACCATCGTCTCAGGTGCCAAAGCTCAAGATGTCCTCTTACAACGGTTTGCATGATGTGTTATGGAAAAATGATTACTTATTTCTCGTGAGTTTTACTACAAAAGTCCAGCAAAAAGTTTCAATTTCCACACAAAATAAACTTCCATCTTCACTGAAAACAACTCAGTTTGGTTTAGACAACAAAACGACTTCGTTAGATTTAGGAAAATATGGTGGTTTGGGTTGAAATAACTACAGAAGTAAATCCACTTTTTCACATGGGGACTTTGACTTTTGACTTTTTGCATCTTTATACTTCCTTGGATTACGTTTATTACAAAACAATATATTTTTGGGGGATATCTATATATCTATCTGTTTTCATAGGTATAGCTCTGAATACTTTATGAGAAAAGCCTACAGAGCTTTGGTGAGGACTCAGCGTCTCTCAAAAAGGAAAACTGAATGCAGCTTCTTGTTGATGATTGGCTCGTTGATCTGTTCAGCCACCACCAAACACCTCCCAGTTCATCTTTCCCCAAAACACACCATCAGCAAAGGAAGCCAGAACCACGGAGGGATTACGGAACGTGCAACGTGGGCTCAAGCTGTCAGGGCCCACAGGTCCTCTAACTACAAACTATCAATCAAGTCCAACCAGGAGGGAATCACAAAGAAAAATAGAGCAACTAAGGAGAGCCACGACTAGTATGAGGGTTTAAACAACCACAAAGAGACACAGAATGGCTACAAAGAGATAGGAAACAACTACAAATAGAGTTCAAATAACTACAAAGAGACACAAAGTGACTACAAAGAGACACAAAGTGACCACAAAGATAAACAGAATGGCTACAAAGAGACACAAAACAACTACAATGAGCGCCACAGAGAATACATAGAGATAAAGAACTTCAAAGGGACACAAAATGACCACAAAGAGACCTCAAATGGCTACAAAGAGATATTAAACAACTACAAATAGAGTTAAAATAACTACAAAGAGATATAAAATGACCAGAAAGAGACAAAACAACTTCAATGAGCCCCACAAAGAATAAAGAGAGACACAAAGTGATTACTAAGAGACACAAATGAACCACAAAGAATACAAAAATACCATAAAATACCATAAAATAATATGTAGGAGAGGTGGTGGATTCTTTTTTTAAAGACTTATTGTCTCATTATCCGCCTATGACTTCCTCATTTTAAATATTAGATGCTGTAAATAACATGTCAGGGTTCAAAGTGTCTGTGTCAGGATGAGAGGTTATGCATCGATGGTTGCAGAGGAGACGATGTCTGACACGCTGAGACCTTTACTGCTGTGCCGTGGTGCATTCAAGCACTGCTGGGAATCTTCTAGATGTGAGTCTCAGCTGATTAAAAGCAGCTTTTTTTAACGTTATTTGACCTTTATAACAACGACAACATTGTGTGTGAAACTAGTTCGTCTTTGACAGTTTATAACTACATTTCAGATATCCTAGAAAACTAGAAAACTACAAATGTCACTATTAACAACATAAAGACTTCTGTTCTTCCTGATGATGAATAATAAATACTGAACAGAGATTGAAGTCGACTCTTTCTCAGACACAGATGCAGGTAAAGGTGTGTTATGGTATTTAAATGTAACTTCTTTACTTTACTGTTCTCATTAACGCGTTAGCTGTTTGCACAGAAGCTATTAGAGAAACAAGATGTGACGGTTTGAATCCATTTAATTCAGCAAAACACACACACACACACACACACACACACACACACACACACACACACACACACAGGCAGACGAAGCTTGTCAATACGGACTCATTAGCGCCACCAAGGTCGATGTGTCGACCTTCAGAACGGACGCCTGTCTCTATTAACAGGAACTGGTGGAGAGTGAACCAATTGAGACGCAGAACTCGTTACCAAGCTACACAAGCACACACACACAGACACACACACACACACACACACACACACACACACACACACACACACACACACACACACACACACACACACACACACACACACACACACACACACACACAGGAATAAAATATGCGTCGACGCTGGCTGCACAAATCAACAACCGTCCGACGAGCTGATGAGATTTGAAATGAGCCTTAATTTGTTGGGAATTGTCTTTGATAATGATGAGAGAGAGAGACAGAGAGAGAGACAGACAGTGAGAGAGAGAGAGAGAGAGACAGAGAGAGAGACAGACAGTGAGAGAGAGAGAGAGAGAGAGAGAGAGAGAGAGAGAGACAGAGAGACAGAGAGAGAGGAGAGGATGACAGACAGACTGGAGAATTCTCAAGAGCCAAATCAGAAAACGAACTGCTTCGACTGAACTGAGAGGCTTCACTTGTGTGTTTGTAGAGACAGATACAGGACACAACAGACAGACAGACAGACAGACAGACAGACAGACAGACAGACAGACAGACAGACAGACAGACAGACAGACAGACAGACAGACAGACAGACAGACAGACAGGTGTGTGACTCACCTGTGACAGTCCCAGGTAGATGGAGACGGTCTCAGAGATGTAGAGGAAGCGTCCCTCTTTGTTTAGTGCAAATACGAACCCGTCCAGAGACTGAGAACAGAACAAAGACAAAACAGAGACACAGACTTTAATTCACTACGGAGAAAATACAAAAACATATTAAAAATCTGTGATTTCAGACAGACTACTACTTAAAATAATACTTTAATTAGGTATGAAAGGACTTTTTTGCCAAAAAACATCTCAAACAAGCATTAAAAACTTTTTTTTCTTGCATTTGAAAACATTTCCCCCATCTTTTATAAAACAATACTTTGAAGAAAACACAAATACAAACAGCTGTAGAGTCACATAACAGCAATATCATCATCTGTAAACTACGGAGCATTGCATTGTGGGATTGCTAGAAGAAAGAAGAGAGCATTTCACACTCGTGCAGTAAATATACAACGTAGTATATAGTAAATACACACACCACTGGTACTGATGTATACTTCAATAGTACTGCAGTACTACACAGGACGTCTGTGTGGTGACATCAGACATGTGGACAGGTAAGTCTACACACACACACACACACACACACACACACACACACACACACACACACACACACACACACACACACACACACACACACACACACATCAAGGTGTGTCTAATGGTGTATTTATGAGAGGATCACGGCAGAACACTCGACTTTTGCAGCGAATCACACACACACACAAACACACACACACACACACACACACACACACACACACACACACACACACACACACACACACACACACACACACACACACACACACAGACGTATCAGAGTGTGTCTAATGCTGTCGTTATGTGAAGATCATGGCAGAACATTCGACTCCTTGAGCACAATACACTGATCAAACACACACACATACACACACACACACACACACACACACACACACACACACACACACACACACACACACACACACACACACACACACACACACACACACACACACACACACACACACACACGTTAATACTCCTGAGGTCAGGCAGGTTAATTACATGTGGTTCCCTTCTGTTGCTGCTGCTGATACACCAAGTCTTTTGTGTGTGTGTCTTTGTGTGTGTGTGTGTGTGTGTGTGTGTGTGTGTGTGTGTGTGTGTGTGTGTGTGTGTGTGTGTGTGTGTGTGTGTGTACATTAGCTCTATGCATGTCTAAGTAGGACTGTATCTTTGTTATTCTGTTATTAATATTAATTGTGTGAATGAATGTGAGAGAGAGTGAGACAGGAAGTAGAGAGACAGAGACATAAAACAGAAAGAAAAGATAAAGAAAGGCCAATTAAATATTTCTTTACACTCTGTACATATATTAAAGATATCAAAATGTACATTATGGGATACATATTACACTGAGGATTACACCAAAAACTGAGGATATCTTAATATATTTGAAACAACGCTGCGATACACAATATATATTTTCTTAAAATGTAACATAACTCTTCATTCATTCTGGTAAAGTAATCTGAATTTAGCTTGTATATGACATTTTAGAGGGCTTTAATTTTGTTCGTCCACATCAGAATGTCCTGATATTATCTGAGTGACACTCTGAGGTTGTCTGCTTTTATTTTGAAGTCAGATTAGTCTTTGTTTATTATACGTTTGACAAATTATTATATACACAATTAAAAATGTTTTCTCGAATTGCAGGCAGGATGTTTTTAATCATCATTCACTTTATTTATTATATTTTATTTATTATTTTTCTTTTATTTACTTACATATGTCTTTTTATTTATTTATTATTGACAGACTGACAGATTTAATAAAATAAATAATCACGTGGGTTCTGTGGATGTTTGGAGAAATGTTTGAGAAAGAGCTGTCTGGTTTTGACCTTTAACCTCTAATACCTGCCATGATATCTGTGTGTGTGTGTGTGTGTGTGTGTGTGTGTGTGTGTGTGTGTGTGTGTGTGTGTGTGTGTGTGTGTGTGTGTGTGTGTACATTAGCTCTATGCATGTCTAAGTAGGACTGTATCTTTGTTATTCTGTTATTAATATTAATTGTGTGAATGAATGTGAGAGAGAGCGAGACAGGAAGTAGAGAGACAGAGACATAAAACAGAAAGAAAAGATAAAGAAAGGCCAATTAAATATTTCTTTACACTCTGTACATATATTAAAGATATCAAAATGTACATTATGGGATACATATTACACTGAGGATGCAGTGCACTTCACCAAAAACATGTAAACTAGGGATGATCACATTGGTTTATGAATACTATCACAATATTTGAAACAACGCTGCGATACACAATATATATATATATCTTAATATTTTCGTAATTTTTCTAAAATGTAACATAACTCTTCATTCATTCTAGTAAAGTAATCTGAATTTAGCTTGTATATGACATTTTAGAGGGCTTTAATTTTGTTCGTCCACATCAGAATGTCCTGATATTATCTGAGTGACACTCTGAGGTTGTCTGTCAGATTAGTCTTTGTTTATTATACGTTTGACAAATTATTATATACACAATTAAAAATGTTTTCTCGAATTGCAGGCAGGATGTTTTTAATCATCAATCATTTATTTATTATATTTTATTTATTATTTTTATTTTATTTACTTACATATGTCTTTTTATTTATTTATTATTGACAGACTGACAGATTTAATAAAATAAATAATCACGTGGGTTCTGTGGATGTTTGGAGAAATGTTTGAGAAAGAGCTGTCTGGTTTTGACCTTTAACCTCTAATACCTGCCATGATATCTGTGTGTGTGTGTGTGTGTGTGTGTGTGTGTGTGTGTGTGTGTGTGTGTGTGTGTGTGTGTCCGTTTAGTCTGCCCTCTCAGCTAATGAGATGCTAATGAGATGTAAATCGCCAATGAGCCTCATCAATGTCCGTCCATGCTGGGTTCCTCATTAACACACACACCCTGCATGTATGTGTGTGTGTGTGTGTGTGTGTGTGTGTGTGTGTGTGTGTGTGTGTGTGTGTGTGTGTGTGTGCATATATGCTGGGTGTTTGTTACGTGCACACAGTGTGTGTTCTGGTCCATGTTGTTGCCCTTCACATTAAAATGTCTTTGTCCTCCAACATGTCAATTATCCTCAGATGACATTTCAAAACCATTTAAACTTATGTTTGATGCTAACTAGCTTAGCATGGCGTCATCAGGATATTCTTTCTGTGTGTTGTTTTAGTCAGTTATCAGTAAAAAGAATCAACTTCAGGTCTGCAACACTTTTCCCAACAAAAGTCCAACAACATGTGTCCTATTCTGCCCGTTACATGAATACAGTCTTTTCAGAATAAACTTCCATTTTTAAAGGAAACAACTCAGTTAGGTTTAGGAAAATATCGTTATTTAGGTTAAAATAACTATGGAAGTGCCGGTACTGAAATACGTAAATTAAGTTAGAAATAATTAAAAAAATAATAAAATAATAATAATAATAATAAATAATAATAATAATAATAATAATAATAATAATAATAATAATACATTTTATATATAGAGCACTTTTCAAGGTTCTCAAAGACACTTTAGAAACATTAAAATCATCATAAAAAGCTACACACTAAAACATAGAACATTGGTCACACATTAAAAACAGAAATAAATAACAACAAATAAATCTGCTGCTTGTTTCACACGGGGAACGAACAGCCGTGTCCTGAAAGAAAGACAGTTTGTTTGACCCCTTCACCTCCATTAAATATTGAAGTGTTTGCTCAGGAAACTATTTTAGCTAGCCATGTGACCTCAATCACTAACAAAACACAGATATCGAAATTCACATGTCAAAAAACTTGCTGTCTTATATAAAGACAGTTGTTCAACGATGACGACGTGTCCAGTTATCTTAGAAACACATTTAGTGTGTAGTGGAGTAAAAGTACATTTTTAAATACGATCTATTAGTACGTAGTTGCATTTCACCAGTTTTGCACATCTATGCTATTTAAATGTAAGAAGTAGAAACAACTGACAGTAATAAAGCCACAATCTTCACATCTCTTTTTTGCAGAAGCATCTTTTTGGGAGTTGTATGAATGATTCACATAAGACCTCGTTAAATGAACCTCTCTTAGGGCTCGTTAACATGATGGGTTTTTTGCGTCCTCAAATCCATTGTTGTCGTATACCTTCCATTTCTCTGTATTTTGCTCCAAATCTTTCATAACAGAAATGCTTTTGAGTTTTTTCCGGAGTAGTGTGACACGCTGAGCCTCTGCAGGTCATGGATTACCTCTTGCTCCTTTAAAAGTCACACAAAACAACGGTGGAAAAAAAGGGCTGAGATGTGGAGATAATCACAATCTGTGTTTTTATTTTTTTGTACAGTTTTTATCTTCTGGTCTGATTGAGGTCCTGGTTTTAGCAACGAGCTGCTCCAGGTGAAAGGGAAGCAAATCTGCATCTTTCAGGGGGATTAAAGACGGATTAATTAGAATTGGAAAGCGAGTTGAAAGGTGGAAGTGTGTGTGTGTGTGTGTGTGTGTGTGTGTGTGTGTGTGTGTGTGTGTGTGTGTGTGTGTGTGTGTGTGTGTAAATTATGCTGATATGACGCTGATGTAAACACACACACACACACACACATAGATGTGCTGTAAACAAACATAACCTTGCTGACTGCTTGGTTGAATCCCAGGCTGCCTCGCGGAGGTTAAACAGGCCTCAGATTATCAGAGCAGCGGCTCCAAACCACAGCTCCATCCAACACATTGTTTTCAGACGCCTGCTCGGGTTTACACCGGGAATAATGTACGAGGTGGCCGGGGTCTCCAAAGGTCAGCCAAAGGTCGTACGATGCACAAAGGTCGGTTGTAGCGCTCAGAGAACAATATTCAGGCCTCAGTAGATGATGTTTTCTGTCTGTTTAAAGGAAACAACGATAAACCTAAAGCTGACTTCTCCACTACTTTTATTTTGGTAACCAGCTGGTTAAACATTAAAATGACAAAATAAACTGCAAACTGTCACCATCGCCACTCATATTCAGTTAACATGGAGGGGGAGTCTTATCTGAGTCTGATCAAAGCCTGGTTTGAAAAAGTTCTGCAGAGTGAAGTCAATGTCTTGAACCTGCATTCTCTCTGCTGTCCACCAGGGGGCGACTCCTCTGGTTGTATAGAAGTCTATGAGAAAATGACTCTACTTCTCTCTTGATTTATTCCCTCAGTAAACATTGTAAACATGAGTTTATGGTCTCAATCTCTAGTTTCAAGTCTTCTTCAATACAGCATGATGTTCATTTAGTAAATGATGCTCCATTTAGAGTCAAACAGACCATAAAGCAGGGGATGCTTTAGGGCGGGGCTACACACTGATTGACAGGTCCACATATATATCATCTGTCTTTTGAAGAACCACACCCATGGGGACGGTAACACTTTTCTAGTCTTAGCAACCACTCAGAGGGTTAACAA
>NC_072463.1:1302191-1357191 GCF_027596085.1 Anoplopoma fimbria | reverse complement strand
CCTGACCTAGTATTCCACCATCTTTTACTAAACCATAGTACTTTACGATCTTTCCCTAAACCTAACTTACTATTTTACGATCTTTTTCTAAACATAAATATTTCACCAACTTTTCTTAAACCAAACATATAGTATTTTTGTTTCTAAACCTAACTAAGTTATTTCCTGAGAAAATGGAAGTTTATTGTGAAAAGACGTGTTTGCACGTATCGAGCATAATTGACACTTGTTGGTCGTCTTTCATGAGAAAACTATTGTTATGTCTGTTTTTGACCACTAGGGGGACTTCAGTATCATAATCAACATCTAACTAGTGCACTATAACTTACACACACTCACACACATTCATCACAATAAAGAAGAATTGTGCTTAAGGGCCAGGAAAGAATAAAGAGGAAATAAAACATTCATTCACACACACACACACACACACACACACACACACACACACACACACACACACACACACACACACACACACACACACACACACACACACACACACACACACACACACACACAACCATCTCTCCGGCTAATCACACGCTCGCTCATTCTCTTTAATGTCGTCTTAGTTCCTGATTAACTTAATGATAAAAGATACACTGATAACATCTTCAATATTAGGAAGAGAAAATGTAATTACAATGCTCATTTAATCAATTATCCCCGCAGTTATGGTGCGAACATCACCATTCAGCCGTGGATTTGTTAATCTGCGGCGGTGGAAACGGTTTTTCATCACGGCGCCACATGCAGAGAGCGAGCCTCGGTTCAGACTGGGAGGAAACCGGCAGGATGTCTCTGCAATCATGATTCATCATTCAGCAAAATACATGCAAATGATCATTAGTGCTTTACAGTTTAATGAAGTGATTTGTAAATCTTAATTCTTTTATTGAGCAGCGTCACTCCTTTAAATATCGCCCTCCTTATCCTGATAGCAGAGAGGGATTTAAAAGGTTCCTTCACTGGTTTTCATGTGAGAATTTTTTTTCGGTGTGTCTACTAGACATAATTAACGTGTTTAAATACCAAGAAAATCTGATTTTGAGGCTAAAATTGGTGCAAGAACTATATTTTTTTATGAATTACGAGTCATAAGAAGCCAAAATATCAACGTGAGATGTTTTAATTCACTCCCTCGAAACATGTGAACGCTTGTTCTTGGTTTGATTTGAGGTTTTTATAGAGACATCCCACTCCACAGCCGAACACAGAGAGATGAAGATGAGGAGAACAGAGGGAGGAGGAAGAGAACGAGGGCGAGAGAGCATGAAGAGACAGAAGGAGAGAGAGAGAGAGATTATGATTCCAAAGCAGTGGACGGCATTTGTCTTCATTTGGTGTGACTGGCTTCATGCGTTATTATTAGTGGCTGTCGGAGAGAGAGAGAGGGAGAGAGAGAGAGAGAGAGAGAGAGAGAGAGAGAGAGAGAGAGAGAGAGAGAGAGAGAGAGGAGTGAAGGAAATGAAGTGGGGAGGTTGCAAGAAAAGAGAGAGAGAAACAACAATGGAGAGTGATGGAAGAGAGAGTGAGCTTTGGTTTTCCAGCAGTGGGCGGCGAAGGAATCAGCCACTGAAACACACACACACACACACACACACACACACACACACACACACACACACACACACACACACACACACACACACACACACACACACACACACACACACACACACACACACACACACACACACACACACACAAAGGCTGTTACATTGGAGGCGGTCCAGGACATGACATCTATTTTAAATATTTGTCCTGCTCACGGGGAGATGGAGGAAGGTCAATGGACTACACACACACACACACACACACACACACACACACACACACACACACACACACACACACACACACACACACACACACACACACACACACACACACACACACACACACACACACACACACACACCAAACTGCCTCAGCTGGCATCGGCCAAGTTTTTTATTTTTTCAGTCTTGAGCTTATTCCTGTTACTTTCAGCTTCCCATTAGTCAAATACTGCATTCTCTCTCCTGTCCACCAGGGGGCGACTCCTCTGGTTGTATAGAAGTCTATGAGAAAATGACTCTACTTCTCTCTTGATTTATTCCCTCAGTAAACATTGTAAACATGAGTTTATGGTCTCAATCTCTAGTTTCAAGTCTTCTTCAATACAGCATGATGTTCATTTAGTAAATGATGCTCCATTTAGAGTCAAACAGACCATAAAGCAGGGGATGCTTTAGGGCGGGGCTACACACTGATTGACAGGTCCACACCAGAGACGTATACGGCGTCTCTACGTCACTCCTCCTCAGTCCATATATGGTCACTTCTAGCCCAACTAGCTATTACCCCCCTGCTTCCAGTCTTTATGCTAAGCTAGGCTAACCGCCTCTGTTCCTATCTGAAGATCTTACTCTACCAAAAGTATGCGAGTGTATCTTCTCACCCTTATTATTGATAAACTACAGTCTCCAGTTTAAAGACGATCCACTCAATGAGATCTGTACTTTCTCCAACAAAACGTTTAGACAGTTTAAACTGTGTCTTTTTTACTGACCTTCTCTCCAGATCTCATTTCCAGTTTAACAAATGAACTCATATTGACGTTCAGTGTTTTTCTCTCTGTGTGTGTGCTCCACTTATGAATCCATAAAGCAGCAGCTCCTCCCCGTTAATGATTTCTCTCTATATTCTGCTTCAGATAAAGTGCTCCCAGACTGGAAATGATTTCCTTTTCTTTTGTTTTTTCCTCTAAATCTCATTAGGATGATTCTTTGCCTCTCGTTCTTCATCCCTTTAGGCTTCTTATTTCTTTTTTTTTTGGACAAGCAACTCCCATTCAATCAAATAAACCCTCCTCTCTTGTTCGATTTCAGTTTCCTCCCGCTGTTTATGATGTTATTCTCATTTTGGTTCTTCTTCTACAAAAAAAAGTTTGATGCACTCGGGCATACAAATGTAGAATCATGTAACCAGACGTTTTCAAATGCACATACACGCACAGAATCACAGGTATACATGCAGGTAAGACACACACACACACACACACACACACACACACACACACACACACACACACACACACACACACACACACACACACACACACACACACACACAGGTGCAATTGCTGCATGGGAGAGCACAATTGCTTCCAGCTCGTCTCTCTAACCAGCTGATTTAGTGCTGAGGCACGTACTGGAGTGGAAAACAAACGCCCCCAGCAGCAGCGGCGGTGAGGGGTTATGTTTGACACACCGCTAACTCTCACGGTAAAAATTTAAAGAGACTTGCTTTACTGCGGGCGTCTAACACCCGGAGTATACGAGGTGTTTGTGAGCCTGCGGAGAGTCAGACAGCAGGACAGCAAACGCTCCCCCGCTGCAGTAAACCCCACCCGCCTGGTGCTCCATGCAGGGCAAAACAAACACCGTAGAAGCAGGTGGGCGCTCCATTTGGTTCCTGGTCTGGTGTATAAGGTATCCATGTTTTTATGTAGAGAAATAATCAAACACAGGTAGAAAACATGTCTTTCTTTTCTTTGCCTTTAGGAAGCCTAAAAGGACCAATTAAAATCCAATTAGGCCATAAAAACACAACAATTCACAAGAGCCAATTTTATTAATTAAAATGTCCATCATTTCTTATACTTAAGACTTTAAGTAGAAAGACATTTTTGCTTTTCATTGTCATCTGTCATCTGTTTTGTGTATGGACTGTACTACATCGTTGAATTGTTTCAGTTGTATTTTCATCTTTTTATTGAATTGTAAGTTTATTACTGTTCTGTCTGGAACAGGAACAAGATAGATGGTTGAGCGTAGAGGAGAATATATGTTTGGTCATATTTTATTCTCATTTTCCCTTCTCTGGATTTGATTTAGCTTCAGAACAGAATGGTTTGATCAGACTAAACTGACACTAAAGTATTCCTAACAAGACCAGACAATTCTACGAGAACAAACAACCAACACATTTAAAATAACTATATAAAAGAAAACAAAAAGTAAATCATACAAGACCAGATGAAACCAAACAGAAGAACAAAAAACAAACTAGACTAAACACAAACTAAACCAGACCAGACTAATCCTAACTGAACCAAGCCACGTGGGTTCAGAGAAAACCAGACCAAACCATAGTAAACCAGACCAGAGCCAACCAAAATAATCCTAACTGAACAAAGCCACATGGGTTAAGAGAAACCAGACCAAACCACACTATAAGAAACCACTACACAAACCAGGCCAGCCTGTTTGTAACACACTCATATTTGCCATTACACTCGACACTCTGGAACCAGAACTGTAACACACACACACACACACACACACACACACACACACACACACACACACACACACACACACACACACACACACACACACACAAAACAGGAAACAGATCGGCGATGGGAGTGAAGCCATAACCTTCCCCTCCCTACCCACAATCCCTCTGGGGACTGCCCTCGACAGCTGCTGCTGCTGCCTCCCTGACTCAAACACACACTCACAGTGGAAATTAGAGAGAGACAAAATGAGACAGAAACACAAGGAAGAGAGAGAGAACGACATTAGGAATGAATGAGGAGAGAGAGAGAGAGAGAGAGAGGGTGATCGAGAGCCAGAATCATGGAGGCGTTTCCCGTTTGATTAGAGCAGATTTCTCTGTTGGATTGTAGTGATTATGGAGGGTGACAGAGCCAGGTGACTGAGACATGCCAGCCGTCACACACACACACACACACACACACACACACACACACACACACACACACACACACACACACACACACACACACACACACACACACACACACACACTAATAAATGTGTTCATGACACTGTAAAACACACACAGACACACACACTCCTCTGCAGACTCGTTAATGTGAACACAGCACATGTGTTTCACATCCTGTCTGCCTTCCAACCTGCGTCCTCGGTGGGTTTTGGATTCTGTGACACCAGAATGAAAGAACAACACACAAACAAGGACGACATGACGCAACACAAAACCAATCAGTACAGAAAAGATGGCAGGAATGAAATGACAGAGAAACACAGGAGGAAGTTCAGAAAAACACGGAAATAAATCACACAATGAACAGACAGCAGGACGCTAAATGCACCGATGTAACGAGGAAAGATTCAACATATGACAGGGCAACTTCTCTGACTGTCCCATTATTATCAATTAATTACTATTATTATTGGATTCATATATTATTGATATGATTATTGTGATTATGATTATGATTATTATTTGTTCATTTCTACTATTTTTATTTATTTATTTGTATTATTACTTTCATTACTACCACCGCAAGGAGGTTTCAGTTTGTTTTGACATTTTTCTTTTTCTCTATTTATTATTTCTTTCAAAGTATTAAATAAAATACCATGAATAAAACATTGGTTCTTTTTAGGGAATTAAAATAGTGTCGTGTCAGTATCAAAAATTGGTATCAAACTTTCTGATTTTGGGATTTAACCGGGTCATGATTTCTGGAAAGAGAGTTTCTCAACTCTATTTTCTCGGTGCTTTGAGCCCCACAAGCTAAATGACATTTAGTTCTATTCTACTGGAGAGAATGGAGACATCTCTACGGCCGATATATCTCCAAAACTCTTACAACAAAACAACCTAGAACGATCAACGTATCCTCGCACAGTTGGAGTGATACCCTACGAAAAGTTACTCTAATTTCTCGTTCGTTTTCCTACTAAAGTCCAGAAAGACGTAACATTTTCCGCTCGTTAAATGAATACAGTATTTTCAAAATAAATATTCTCAAGGTTTAGTAAACAAAGCTACTGAGTTAGGTTTAAGAATAGATTGTGGTTTGAGTTAAATCAATGTTTATTCTCTTTGGTGAAAGACCAGTTTTTGTTTTACCGATCAACCTTAACACACGCACCAGTGATGTCACAGTGTCCTGGAGTACACATGTACATCACTGCAGCAGAGTGAGGAGTTACCAACAACGGTCAGTGTAGATCAGATTTTCTGGAGTGTTAGATACTCTTTTAAGATATTTTCTTAAACGTCAAATGTTTTCTATTCTCGAAAGAAAGGTTTATTCATTCATCTATTATCTGTTTTTGTTGGCATTCATGTAATTACAGTGAGTCTTAACACGATTTAGGGTTTAAATTAGTCAAAACTGTGAGATAAAACATGTAAAGCATGTAAATCTAAAGAAAAGGCCAACAAGCAAAAAACAAATAAAAATATAATTTCAGTTGCTTTAAAATGATACAAAAACTCTACAATGCAACATGGAATCATGTGAACATACACACACATCTACACCTTTAAACAAAGTCCTCTCTTTGTCTCCACGGCAACACGTTCACCTCCTTAAACCGACACAGCAGTTTGTGTTTCTGTTATTTTGTCCACCTGATGTTAAAAAAAACACCACGAACCAGAGGAGGCTTAGCTGCTGAACAACAGAATTTAGCTAAACCACAAATAAAAAAGGAGGACAAGTGGGATGAAAAGGATGCAAGAAAAGAAGAAGGAGAGAGGAAGTGGAGAGGAAATGACAAAATAAGAGCGTCTTAGAGAGAGAGAGAGAGAGAGAGAAGAAAAGAGAAAATCCCCTGTCTTCTCTGTGACAGTAAAACCATTAATCCACATGCTCACAACCTTATAATGAAATTATTCTACAGAATCCGCTTTCACTGTCTGCGTGTGTGTGTGTGTGTGTGTGTGTGTGTGTGTGTGTGTGTGTGTGTGTGTGTGTGTGTGTGTGTGTGTGTGTGTGTGTGTGTGTGTGTGTGCGGATTAATTTGGCGGGGGGTAGAGGATTGAGAGGAGGTTTTTACATCTCAACCCTCCCTGTTCAGCTCAGCGAAACACCAAAGACACACACACACACACACACACACTACTCAGAGGAACGAATGAGTGTGTGAAGACACATCAATAAATATGCAATTACACACGGCGCTGTGCACGCACACGCACACACACACACACACACACACACACACACACACACACACACACACACACACACACACAGAACAAAGCGACAGAAGGACGGAGATATAATCTGATCGTCTTTTCATTGTTGCCGTTTGTTCAATTGTCTCTTTGGCTTTCTAGTGATCCTCTGTTTCCTTTGATCTCACACACACACACACACACACACACACACACACACACACACACACACACACACACACACACACACACACACACACACACACACACACTAACATTAATGTGTATACATCCACAATAAACTACATCCATGTGAAGATTATATACATGTTGTTTTGCACAGGCTGTTCTCAACATTTGTAACTTTGCCTACAAAAAATAATGTGATGTAAATTGAAGATATTCCTAGAAAAACATTTTGTATGTAATCACGAACAAGGAAGTATAAAGATTATAAAAATCCTCATTGGAGCAGAAGGGAACGTCGATGGGTCAAACAAAAACACTTCCGAAGTTACTTTAACACAACCAAGATATTTTCCTCAACCAAACTATTTTGAAAAGACTGTATGCTTGTATGAGCAGAAATTGACACGTTTTGCTGGACTTTAGGAAGGTTAAATGCACAAAAAATGAGAGAAACTTTCTTTTAAGATATCATACGAACCGTTGTATGAACAGATGATAACATTTATGTCTTCTTTAGCTCTATGTTTCACTTTCTGATCACTTTAAGATGCCACTGTGGGACTAATTCAGTGGATTAGAAGGAAGACTTGTGGATGTTTAAAGTTGCAACACTAGTTTTTAATTACATGTTTTGGCCACTTGGAGGCAGCAGAACAGGCTGTATACACAACTTATATATAATCACATTTTAAAGCCACCCTGCCTCCTACACAATCATGTTCCCATACATCTAAGCTAAACATTATGAATTTAATTTAGAGGAAAACGTGTTTTCTCACAGATTACGGTCACAGTTACAAACAGTTTTAAACAGTTCAAAACATGTGGTTAATGTTTAAACTTAAACAAAACGAAATACCCTAAAAAATAACTTGATTTAGGCAACAAAACTTGTATGCTAGGTTTGGTCAAAAACATTATAGTTTGGCTTAAAATGAGGATGGAATTGAAATGCTCGGGTCACATGGAATATTAACAGCGGTCTCCTGGGTGAAAGTCCTGTGTTTTTAGACCCGTCTTTCCAATTCAAAACCTTTTCTCAAAACGTCAAAAGCAAACATAATCAACGTCAAAACAGATTTTCTTATCAACGTGATTCATAACGCAGTTTTTCTGTATGGTAACGTAATATTTAGGACACAGCGCTGAATAAAGTCGTCAGTAAAGATGTCATCGTGCAAGCATAACAAAAAATTGCAGTTTTGTCAGTCCGGAACTGCAGCTTTTTGTTTTATTGATAACATGTAAGTGCAAAGTTGTCTATTGACAGATCCAGCAGTTACAAAGAAACATAATAATCCTATTGGAAAAGGGTTTGTGATGCAGCTTTTGCCTCTGGTTTGGGTCTCCACCACCTCCTGAGACAAATATCAGCCTTTTTAGCTGCTAAATGTTCCACTTTCTTTATTCTGAACCAAAACAAGGAGCTGAAAGAGGCTAAAAAGCTCCATAAAGCAAAGTCAGGTGATGATTCTACGAAGGATTTATCACTAAAACTTTAAAAAATATTAATTTGTTTCATTATTTATATAATATTATGGATAAGTTCAGCTTTAAAATTAGACGAAATGTTTCTTTAAATAATCATTTGTTCTATCTTTTCGAGTTTCTTATTGTTTTAGGAGTTTGGAGAATTATTTATATACAATATTATGTCACATAAAACAAGCTAATAATTGTATAACATCATTTTATTTCTGACACCTTCTTACTTTACTCTCTCTGACCTCTTTTCATCCTCCATCTCCTCTTCCTCTTCCTCCTCTCTTTCTCTCTCCGGCTCTGAGTCTGTTGAAATTCCGTCCATCTCTCAAGGTTGTTAACTCTCTCCCTTTCTCTCTCTCTCTCTCTCTCTCTCTCTCTCTCTCTCTCTCTCTCTCTCACATCAGCATCACGTCGGCGAGGGAGGAGGTCAAAGTTCACAGCAATCCGCCTGCCTCCGCGGTCCTCCCACCGGACTGCTTGATTGACAGCAATCAGGACTAACCTCCCCCCCTCTCTCCCCCTCTCTCCCCCTCCTCCCTCCTCCACCTGTCAAGACAAAGTGGCTGCTCGTGTGTGTGTGTGTGTGTGTGTGTGTGTGTGGACCATTTCCTCTGTCATTTTTAATTATCCAAATGATATTCAGCTTGAGCAACCCCCCCCCCCCCCGTCCGTCCTGAAAAAAAAAACCCTCCCATAATCCCCCAGTCCACCCTCCACCCTCCCAACACATGCTGTCAGGAGGGCACCGTCGCGCCGCCATTAGCATAAGAGCGTGTTTGTTTAAAGAGCCCGTCCCGCCTATAAAATCAAACAATTAGAGATGCAGACAAGCCTCGGCCTATTGACTGCATAAATAATAAGACCCTGCTCTCTGCTTTTTTTCTCCTTCTTCATCTTTTCACCTTCGTTTTTTTTTTTTTTTTTTTATGCCTTCGCTCTCTGGACACTTCGTTTATTGGTTCAGACCCCCTCCCCCCCGTCTCCTCCACCCGTCCGTCTCTTTGCAGTTATTCCCACAGCTAATGAACCTGCCGGACCTCACAGGAAGTCGGAGAGAGAGGAGAGGGGGGGGGGATTGTGGGTAATCAGGAATGCGAGGCTCGACGCTCACCGCCGTGACCTTTAGTCTCGCCGCCGCCGGGTCACGCCGGGCCTCTGGAGTCATCTGTACATGCAGGCTGGTGAAAAAAAAAACCTGCCTGTAACTGTGTGCCTGTGTGTGTGTGTGTGTGTGTGTGTGTGTGTGTGTGTGTGTGTGTGTGTGCGTGTGTGTGTGTGTGTGTGTGTGTGTGCGTGTGTGTGTGTGTGTGTGCGTGTGTGTGTGTGTGTGTGTGTGTGTGTGTGTGTGTGTGTGGTAATGTGTTCGCTTTTTGAATATGCAGGTCTTAAAAATTCATCTGAAGGGCTGGAGTTCAACGCTCAGAGAGAAACATCTGAAATACTGCGTGTGTGTGTGTGTGTGTGTGTGTGTGTGTGTGTGTGTGTGTGTGTGTGTGTGTGTGTGTGTGTGTGTGTGTGTGTGTGTGTGTGTGCGCACGTGTTTGTGTCGTAATTTGACTCTAATAAATAAGTGTCTGATATTCTCCTTCTTCATCTTCTCATTCCTCTCCTTCTGCTTCCTCCTCCTCCTCCTCCCTCTCCTCTTCCTCCTCCTCCTCCCTCTCCTCTTCCTCCTCCCTCTCCTTCTCTTCCTCTCATCCTCCCCCTTCTCCTCCTCTTCTCTTTCTCTTCCACCTCCTCCCCCTCCTCCTCTTCCTCTCCTCCAGCGACATGCACCTTTAAAACCAGGTGTTTTTAAGCGACTTCCTGTCTTTCAGTGACTTCCTGTCCTCACCTCTTTCACTTCCTGTTCAGTAATAACCCCCACCTCCCCCCTCCCCCCGTCACCTCGTCCTCTCTCATCACCACGTCTAATTCTTTTTACCTACGGTGACACTGATTGGTTGACAGCTTGATTGACGGGGCTGACAGGAAGCGGTGTCGTGTCTGCCGTGTCTGTCGTCTTTAATTTACCTCTCATCGCCGTGACAACGCGCGGGGCACCTTACATCTGTTTGTGAAGCGGTCGGTTTAACGGCAGCAGGTGAGGGACTCAAACGCAGCGTTCGTATCGAACAGGACAGTCGTTTGGTTTTTCTTTTGTCGTACAACATGCTTATTTTCTTTTCTTAATATACCTGTCAAATGTGACTGGAGGGTTTCAGGTTATTTACTTTTAGATTTAAGCTGCTGACGGACGTTTATTTAGCAAATATTTGTATAATTCAAATATTTTTCCTTATAGTTTTTGGGGTCTAAAATCAAATTACAAAGAGACAGTAAAAAATAAGAAAAAAGTGGTCTAGACACAGGAATCTACTGAAATTGAGTCCTTATGATGAGCTACCAGGATGAAAATAAAGTATTTATCTTTAGCTGTGTATTATAACATCTGAATTAATTCAGATATATTGGGAAAAATAAAGCAAAACTATGCTGATAAAATACTGTAGTGCACATTGTGAAGTCATGTTCTCTTAGCTTTCATCAGAATATTTGATGTTATTTTAATAAATCCTTTTTCACGATGTTGTCAGTTTCACAACAAAGGTCATTTTCATTTCCTAAAGCTGCAGATCTACAAATATGATTATAGATGTGGAGCTTAATCTAAATATCTTTACCTTTTTTGAAGCAACATGTACAGTAGTGTGTGCATGTGTGGTCAAAGTCGTGTGTGTGTGTGTGTGTGTTGTGTATGATCCATCACCTTTGTGTCATGAGTGAGTGATGCTGTAATGTGTGTGTGTGTGTGTGTGTGTGTGTGTGTGTGTGTGTGTGTGTGTGTGTGTGTGTGTGTGTGTGTGTGTGTGTGTGTGTGTGTGTGTGTGTGTGTGTGTGTGTGTGTGTGTTACGGATGAGAGCCTCTGAACAACAGTGGAGATATTTACCATAAACCATCTATTAAAGCAGGGCGGGGCCCGTCAGCAGCCATCACTCTGACTGTGTGTGTGTGTGTGTGTGTGTGTGTGTGTGTGTGTGTGTGTGTGTGTGTGTGTGTGTGTGTGTGTGTGTGTTCAGTGGTGCTGGGGGTCGCTGAGACTCCACCAAAACGTTGGTACATAATGTTCTGGTGGCTTTTTGCCCAACTGAATTCTTCCAGTAACGAAATGGGTATCGAAAGAAGTACAAAAAATAAAGGTATCACATGAAGTACTCTATACAGTATCACTTTAAGGGTACTGGTATTGGTACTGGTATCATCACGTTTTAAACGATACCCAGTTCTACTGTTAATGAATTGCAAACAACGTCAATTATGAATTTGTAAAACGTTCCCAAAAAGTCCAGAAAAGTGCTGTTGAATCTTCGTTTTAAGGTAAAGTCTGTGGGCTGAGAGGGCCAGAAGGATAAACTCAAACATACATGTTGAGTTGGCTACACAACTAGGAAGCAAATTCAGAAAACAAAACATTTTACACTGATAAACTTGGCAATTTGAGTATTTGGGCGCCATCTTTGAGTCCAGTATCCAGTTCTTCTATGACACCCATTGGTGAAAGTCGATTTAAACTGAAATATAATTCTTACCTTTACCCTCAAACCAAATCTTTACCTTCAAACTTGCCTCTTCACACCACAAAAACAAAATGTCCTCACCCTTCAAAAAATGTTTTTCTTTAATTTCCCAAACAAGTCTTTATGTTTCATAAATATCTCAACTCCCTAAAATAATCTCTCTGGTGGTGGAAAAGTTACTACTAAAAAAGTAGCGAATCGGTCCTAAATTGTAAGAATGGATCCAAGAATAAGCTACGAAAATGGGGCACAGTGCAGAAAAATATAAATATAGCGAGGAGAACATCAAGTGGACAAAGATGACTCAAAACACTCAACATGCTTTGCTTTTACGCTGACGAACACACTAAGGGGGGCGTGGCCTCTGCTGTGTTGAGCCAGGGGCGTGGCTTCTATTGTTATTGAGCCAAGGTGGGAGGGGCCAACAAAGCTGCATTAACAAACCGCAAACAACAAATCCTACTTACTGTCCCTTTATGTATACTTTGAAGCTGTTGTATTACTACTTTTACTTAATAGTACTTCTTCCACCAATGTCGCCTTTAAATTTCCTAACACACTCGTTTACCAGGCTGTCCTCGCTTTTTAAATCATATCTCCACTTTATAAAATGTCACAGTCAGCTGTCTCTCAGCGTCCTCATCTGAGATCTTTTATTTATTTACCCTCCCTTCTCGTTTCCTTGCCTCCTAGCCTCCTCCTCTCCTTGCTGCAGATCGACAGGTCGTCCTCTGCAAGCTGTGCGTTTGATTCTCACACAGAGAGACACACAAAACAACAAACAGACTGTGTGTGTTTTAACAGGTGTGCCCCCCCCCTCCTCTAGATGCCAGGTGCTCTGCCAGCCCGTTACAAAGAAATTCACAAACACTTTCTTCCTCTTTGTCTTTCCTCTCCAGCGTTCACTCTCTGACTTTAACTTTTAAACACACGCAGCGTCTTTCTGCTCATCAATCACTCTCTAATTGTTCTCCCTGTTTGGACCAACACATGCACACAGTTTACTTTATTACACCCCCTCTGTTTAATTAGTGTCCGTCTGTCCGACGCCTCTTCATCTTCGAACGCCACATGGTGTTTGTTTTTATAAGACACCAAACATCAATCTGCTCTTTAAAGTCCCTCAAACAACACTTTCACTTCATCAGCAACAACTAAACTTCCTTCTACTTCCTGACAGAGAGTCAGGTAGGAAACATAAATAGGTTGTCGCTGTGCGTTCAATGCAAGTCCAGGACTCGCTTAGCTTAGCTTAGCGCAAAGACTGAAAGCAGAGGGAAACTGCTAGCCTAGCTCACGTTTTTTGCACTGTTGGATTTTATAGTTGCAGTTGACAGTGGACTCTTGATTTTTTGCCTACTTGTCTCCTCGATCCTCCAGCTTTTGAGGAAGCCAAAGCTTCATGTGTTAAAGCTGCATTCTCTCTCCTGTCCACCAGGGGGCGACTCCTCTGGTTGTATAGAAGTCTATGAGAAAATGACTCTACTTCTCTCTTGATTTATTCCCTCAGTAAACATTGTAAACATGAGTTTATGGTCTCAATCTCTAGTTTCAAGTCTTCTTCAATACAGCATGATGTTCATTTAGTAAATGATGCTCCATTTAGAGTCAAACAGACCATAAAGCAGGGGATGCTTTAGGGCGGGGCTACACACTGATTGACAGGTCCACACCAGAGACGTATACGGCGTCTCTACGTCACTCCTCCTCAGTCCATATATGGTCACTTCCTGTTCTCTGGTTGCAAAAAAACAACAACATGGCCTAACTCAAGGCTTCAAAACATCACTCCACAAACCAACGAGTGTCGTCACAATGACTTCGTCCACTTCTTCTAAACAGTCTATGATTATAACTGATAACTACTAAAAGAGACTATTTCCAATTACAATTATCCTGTTCATGTAGTCATATAAATTCCATGTAAAGAGGTCAGAAAAAAGGATTTAAAAGGATCCAGAGTAGATACTGAATTTGATGAAATTCTGAACCTCAACTCAGACATCACTCGCTGTCACCACGAACATTTTCTGCCTAATGAAGATAACGGCGAGCTCTAAATCAAACCTCACATCGTCCCTTCAGAGACTCTGCGTCCATGTTTTTTTTTCCCCATTGATCTATATGGATGAGTAATAAAGTTCATACAAATACAAGCTTCACTCATTTACTCCCATCGACACACAAAGACACGCACAGAACAGCTGATACCTGACAGGAGAGCACACATGGAGCTTTACATCCTGTTTAATGACTCTCTCTCTCTCTCCCCCCCTCTCTCCCTCTCTCTCTCTCTTCATTAGGCGTTATCAACCTCTCTGGCCTAATCTCTTTGAAATTAGTGTCTGGTCTCTACCACCTAAGTGACTGGCTGGCATTCATTAGCGCTGCGTTTTAGCCAAATCAATCACGCCGCGCCCCGTCCGCCACGCTTTCTTAAAATGTCATCCTCAAACTTCTCACAATCAATTAAGCGGGAGATTAATGAGGCCAATTTGCCGCCAACACGTCGGCTTTCCTTCTCCGCTGAAAAACACACACACATATAAACGACACACACACACACACACATTATTTCCTGTAGGAAGTGTGTTTATCCTGAGAAATGCAAGAAATCTGCACTTTAAATAAACCTAGAGAGAAGGAACTTCCTGTTTGATGCAGCTATGAACAAATACTTAAAATGATATGTATTCCTTTTAATAATTTGGCTGATTTAATGTTTGATATAAGTATTGTCTTGATGTTAAGTTAATTCTTCACTGTGAGGAGAGGAGACGTAATAAGCTTTGACCTTTTCAGTCCATTAATATAATATTCTCTTTTGACATTGAGTCATCATTCTGTGGCTTTGTGAGCACTTCAGCACACTAGTTTATTCTAGAAAACTCAAAAACTGACACAAAAAAAACAGTCTGTTTGACTCTAAATGGAGCATCATTTACTAAATGAACATCATGCTGTATTGAAGAAGACTTGAAACTAGAGATTGAGACCATAAACTCATGTTTACAATGTTTACTGAGGGAATAAATCAGGTGAGACTTCATAGACTTCTATACAACCAGTTTGTCAATCATTAGAGGCGCTATTCTCCAATAAAAACACGTCTAATCCACCTGATATTGACGTGTTCTGTGCTGTTTGTCCATTTATGAATACTGCAGGGAGGAACAATGCAAATAAAATGTAGTTATTGGAGAAAGATTATCTTTAAAAGGGAGCTCAATTCAAGGTACAACACACACACACACACACACACACACACACACACACACACACACACACACACACTTCTTGCAGGTGAGGCCCACATTGTTCTTGTCACTTCCAATCTCACAGCTGCCTCAATCTGCCTCGGGATCTGCCTCGTATGGTTGTCATAGCGACTCTCGGGGGATTATAACAAGGTATTATGGGATGTCTAGTGTCTGGTGCTGCAGGATCAGGACACGGTGTTAACACACACACACACAAACACACACCAACTCTCTGCTCAGCGCAGCGTGAGCCGATGCGCGGCGGCTCGGCTGCTCCCGCTTGTTCGATGCTCGTGTTAACACTCACACATGACAACGTGATGTGCAGCGCGGCGGAAGAGGAGAGCCGGTTGTCACGGCGACACGCTCGCTCCCTCCGCCGTGGCTGTCTGCAGGATTAGAGCGAGACTGATAAAGAACAAATGTAACAACGAGGACGGGTGATAGATGTGATTCACACGCTGCACTAATGCACAGCATCATCCTCCTCCTCCGTCTCTTTCTTCTACTGATACCGACAGAGGGTTCATTCATGGAACACCGCCCTCTAGCTGTCAGCCAATCAGAGATCAGAATTCAGAAATTGTCTAAACTGTTGGTTTTGTTGTCTAAACCTAACTGTTGGTTTTGTTGTCTAAACCTAACTGTTGGTTTTGTTGTCTAAACCTAACTGTTGGTTTTGTTGTCTAAACCTAACTGTTGGTTTTGTTGTCTAAACCTAAATGTTGGTTTTGTTGTCTAAACCTAAATGTTGGTTTTGGTTTTGTTGGTTTTGTTGTCTAAACCTAACTGTTGGTTTTGTTGTCTAAACCTAACTGTTGGTTTTGTTGTCTAAACCTAACTGTTGGTTTTGTCTAAACCTAACTGTTGGTTTTGTTGTCTAAACCTAACTGTTGGTTTTGTTGTCTAAACCTAACTGTTGGTTTTGTTGTCTAAACCTAACTGTTGGTTTTGTTTCTAAACCTCTGTTGGTTTTGTTGTCTAAACCTAACTGTTGGTTTTGTTGTCTAAACCTAACTGTTGGTTTTGTTGTCTAAACCTAACTGTTGGTTTTGTTGTCTAAACCTAACTGTTGGTTTTGTCTAAACCTAACTGTTGGTTTTGTTGTCTAAACCTAACTGTTGGTTTTGTCTAAACCTAACTGTTGGTTTTGTCTAAACCTAACTGTTGGTTTTGTTGTCTAAACCTAACTGTTGGTTTTTTGTCTAAACCTAACTGTTGGTTTTGTTGTCTAAACCTAACTGTTGGTTTTGTCTAAACCTAACTGTTGGTTTTGTTGTCTAAACCTAACTGTTGGTTTTGTTGCCTAAACCTAACTGTTGGTTTAGTTGCTTAAACCTAACTGTTGGTGCATTTTTCTCAGCTGCAATGTAAGGAGATTAGCTCATGAATGCATCAAAAAATAATAATCCAGCATTATAATATATAATAATCTGTAATAGGACCTTCTGCATAACAAGTACTTTGACTTTTGATCCTTAAAGTACAGTTTGAATGCCTGAATTGTTCCCACCTCAGACAACAAAGACAATATTTACTCCTTGTTCATTCTCAATGATTAATATGTTCAGTCTAGTCTTCTCGTCAGCAGAACAGGAACCATTAATCTGCTTTCACTCAATTAAATTGTATTTGTATCATCACAAATTATCCTCAGTGTACTTTTCAATGTGTACAACATATGACATCCTGTGTTCTCAGACCCTCAAATCTCCCATGAACCCCTTTAACGGGAAAAAACAATGTCACCGTTTTTCACAGAACAGTTTGTTCTGACTTCATATCTGTGAGGAACTTTTCTGTCAGGATCTTTCAATACGATAAAGGGATAAAACAACCACAAGAAGATTAGAACAGTGTGGATTTTTACAAAGCAAAGGCTCACTGAGTTCAACCAGATTATAACAAAAATAATAAATAATAATAATATTAATAATCAGGTGTAACTGAAACACACACTAATGTGAGGTTTAATAACACACAGACAACGAATAAGAAGAGGTTTACAAACTCATGTCAGAAATGTATGCACACTTACACATAGTGCATATAGCTTACACACACACACACACACACACACACACACACACACACACACACACACACACACACACACACACACACACACACACACACACACACACACACACACACACACACACACACAGATTAGTAGCCTCTATCAGCTGTGCTATCACGTCAGCCTGGTTGTGATGTTAAAAGCTCAGCCTTTGGGCTGTATGTTAAACAGATAAGGAGTGGAGCATGTTGGGGATTAAAACTACAAGACACACACACACACATTTCACACACACACACACACACACACACACACACACACACACACACACACACACACACACACACACACACTACCGAGGGAGCAGCGATAACCCTGTCATTATCATACTTTCATAATTCCATTTAATAATTCAGTTTAGCCGCGGCTGCAGCTGGATGTTGAGGAATAATTGAAGTCGGCTGTGGTGAAAAAAAAAATCTCAGGGTGAATTATGAGGAATCGCAGCGCTAATAATGTAAAAGGTATATTATGAGGAATAATTTAGCTCCAAAGGCAAATCAGAAGATATAATTCAGATAACAAAATGGTGTGAAATCCAAATCCAAGAGTTGATATTTGAAACATTAAGAGACACATTTGATGTTCTTATGAACTCAACACTAGGAAAGAGTGTTTGTTCTGTACGGTGGCCTTTTTAAGACAATCTCAGTTTACTTCTGTACATGTCAAAGTACACACAAACAGTAGAATGCATGTTAACGGTGGAGATTTTAACATGATTACTGCTCATTTCACATTATAAAATACCTACCTAAATTAGTTTTGCACGATCTTCAATGCCATAGCTTCTGCTTGAATACAGCTTAATGTTATCTCTCTTATAGGTTACTTTCTTTTTTATTTATAATTTAAATAAAAAAATATCCAAAACTTTATGTAGTCTGATGTCTTTACATAGATCTTGAGCTATTTCAAAGCAATGCAACCATTATTTGAGCAATGTTGCTAGTGTGGCTTAACACAGGCTTGGATGTAAATGTCTGCGGCGTATTGTCCAGAATATGAAAGAGATGTGTGTGTGTGTGTGTGTGTGTGTGTGTGTGTGTGTGTGTGTGTGTGTGTGTGTGTGTGTGTGTGTGTGTGTGTGTGTGTGTGTGTGTGTACAGTGTATTGATTCTGCATCATGTTGAGTGATGCAACCGTGCAAAAACAACTGGAAATTATTCATCAGAAAAACCAAAAGCACTGAAAGTTTAATTGGACCAACAATGCGTGTGAGTATATGTGTGTGTGTGTGTGTGTGTGTGTGTGTGTGTGTGTGTGTGTGTGTGTGTGTGTGTGTGTGTGTGTGTGTGTGGAAATCCAACATTATGTATTTGTCTCCCAGAGTGTATCACACAGTTGTACTGCAGTTTAATGTGTATTTTATCCACATGCATCTCGAACCGTCTTCAGATCGAGTCAAAACCTTGAACCCTGATCAGTTCCTACCTGTAAAATGTGGCTGCCCAGGTGAGGCTCGAAGATCTCCGAGGCGACGCCGCTGTGTGTCCTCCTTCTCTGGGCACCGATAGCACACACACACACACACACATACACACACACATGCACACACACACACAAGGAGAGAGAAAGCACAGGACAGGACAGAAGGAGACCGGTGAGACTCAGACACATTGATACGAGCAAAGCTACACACACACACAAATATGCATTCACACACACAAACACACACACACACACACACACACACACACACACACACACACACACACACACACACACACACACACACACACACACTAACGTTTATACAGCCTAGCGTGACGAACACACATGGCACAGGACAAGAGGAACCGGTGAGTTCAGCTCTGCAGAACATTGTTGAACAGTGCGAATAGTTAGCATCGTTAGCCCTCCTCACTTAAAACCAACAGGAACCATTAGCGTCATGTTAATAAGGAGCTGGCGATGCTAACAACTTTCATTTAGTCAGAAAAAACTAAACCAGCAAAAACTTTCTTTATAAATGAAGAGGATTTCATCACAAAATACATTTTAAACAAACATCAGAAGATTTACATGCACTTTGCAGATTTGTTCAAGTGAAGTTTCAAAATGATGGACACTGACAATTATGTTCCAAACAAAACATGGATGTTTTAGAAGTGAAACATAGCTTTTTGCAGCCTAAAACATCATATTTCTGACCGTAGAAATCACAAGTTAATGTGCATGAAGAGATGAAGAGTCCAACCAGATGAAGCCACAACACCAGCAGCTGTTCTCCAGGAAAAATGAAATTCATCTCTTCAACAACAACGCCAATGTCATCTGAGTTTATCGCAGTGGTCTTTGCTTCAGAAGCGATAAACCTACAGTTTAACACCGTGTGATGTGAATATTTTTACACTTTATAGTATTCATTTTTGCAAGAAAAAAAAGATGTGGCGTAGAGACGCGGTATACGTCTCTGGTGTCGACCTGTCAATCAGTGTGTAGCCCCGCCCTAAAGCATCCCCTGCTTTATGGTCTGTTTGACTCTAAATGGAGCATCATTTACTAAATGAACATCATGCTGTATTGAAGAAGACTTGAAACTAGAGATTGAGACCATAAACTCATGTTTACAATGTTTACTGAGGGAATAAATCAAGAGAGAAGTAGAGTCATTTTCTCATAGACTTCTATACAACCAGAGGAGTCGCCCCCTGGTGGACAGCAGAGAGAATGCAGGTTGAAGACACTTTGGCGAGTCTGGGCGTCTCTCTCATTTATTCTCTCTTCTCTTTTTTTATTTCCCTGCTATCACTTTTAATTATTCTCATCTTTCTATCCATCAATGTTCTCTAGAGAGAGAGAGAGAGAGAGAGAGAGAGAGAGAGAGAGAGAGATGGTCAGTGAAAGGCAGAGAAGAGAGGGGAGAAAAAGAAAAAGAGAGAAATGTTTTATAGCTTTCTAAATTTCTCCCTGAGGGCAAAACTCTCTCTCCATAGAAAAACAGAGTATGAGAGACAGATAGAGAGAGAGAGAGACAGATAGAGAGAGAGAGAGAGAGACAGAGAGAGAGAGAGAGAGAGAGAGAGAGAGAGAGGAGGCTATGTGAAAAATCTGCCCTCAGGTTAGACTGTCTCTCTGTCTGTCTCTCTCTCTCTGTCACTAGTTCCCAAAAGAAGACAAAGCCAGAGACAAACATGTTGAGCACTTTAAATGTACACCTGGACCCTAAATGCATTATTGAGTAAACTCTGAAGCTTCAGACAGACCAAACTTTATGTTTCTTCTACGGACAAAAAGTCCCAATTCTTCTAGACAGTAAGACAGACAGAGAGACAGAGAGACAGTTAGACAGGCAGACAGTTAGACAGAGAGACGGAGAGACAGAGAGACAGTGAGACAGAGAGACAGTGACATAGAGAGACAGAGAGACAGTGAGACAGTTAGACAGGCAGAGACAGTGACATAGAGAGACAGAGAGACAGTTTCAGACAGTGAGACAGGAGACATAGATACAGTGAGACAGGCAGAGAGTGAGACAGTGTCAGACAGTGAGACAGAGAGACAGATAAACAGGCAGACAGTTAGACCGTGAGACAGGTAGACAGGCAGACAATGAGACAGTTTCAGACAGTTTTAGACTTTCAAGCAGAGAGACAGACAGACAGACAGACAGAGAGAGAGAGAGACAGACAGAGAGACAGACAGACAGACAGACAGAGAGAGAGAGAGACAGACAGAGAGACAGACAGACAGTTGGACATTAAAGCTCACTAAAAGAGGGATTTTTCTGCCCTGCGGTAATTTTCTCCTCTCTACACAACCTCCATCCTTGCCTCCCTGTAGACCTCATTACACTGAATTTAAACAAACACACACACACACACACACACACACACACACACACACACACACACACACACACACACACACACACACACACACACACACACACACACACACACACACACACACACACACACACACCTTTTTGCTTTTTGGAGGGGGTAATGTGGCTGAATTAGGCTCAATTAATGATGTAATGAGAAGCTCTTGTGCACGAGAGCCTTTTCAAAAAGGGGTGAGGAGGGAGAAGACAAAGGAGGAGGAGGAGGAGGAGGAGGAGGAGGAGGAGGAGGAGGAGGAGGAGGAGCATCATTTCATGGGATCATCTGAATTATTTGTAGAAAAATAAATATTGTTTCTAAAGTCTGATATTATGTGAACCATGTGAGCTCAAACTTTTTATTCTAAAGTAAAGAAAAGAAGAACAAAAACATATCGAACGAGATGATGTGACAAAGAGGAGAACATGAGGAATAAGAAGGCATGTGAGAAGGAGGAAGATGAGGAAAAGGAGGAACAAAGTTAGGAGGTGAGAGAGCTTGGCGTGGATGAGCAGTAGAGGAGGAAGAATATGATGAAGAGGAGGAGGAAGTGGGAGAAGAATGCAAAGGTGGAGGAGAAAGAGGAGGGTTGCGGACAATGAAGAGGAGGCACAGAGGGTAAAGGGAAAAGGGAGGTGACGGGGAGAGGAGGAAGATAGAAAGCTACCGAGTAGACGGTGGAGTAAGGAGGGTGAGATGAGTAGGAGGAGAGGGCAATGAAGAGCAGGTGAAAGGGGGAAGAAAGGAAGAGGGGGAGGAAGAAGAGAGGAGTGTAGAGGGGAGAAAGGAATGAGTTGATGAGGAGGTGACAGAAAAGTGAAGAAGGGAAAAACTGGTGGGGGTGAGAGGAAGAAGAAAGGGAGAGGAGGTGAGTGAGGAAGGGGATGAAGAGGAGGTGGCAGGAAAGGAGCGTGAGCGGGAAGATGAAGACTGAGAGAGGAAGTTTACTGGATGTAGAGGAGGAGCTAGGGGAGAAAGGGTAAGAAAAGGAGGTAAATAAAGTGTAGTAAAAGGGTGAGGATGAGGAGGAGGAAGAGGAGGAGGAGGAGGAAGTGATGGAAAGTCAGCAAGTCTACCAAAAAGTATCCTCTCATTGGCCGTCGCCTGTCATGTGACCCTTGACTTGGAGGTTATAGCGGCCTTTTGAGCGGAGGAGGAAGAGGAGGAGGAGGAGGATGAACACATGAAGGCCAGAGAATAACAATGACAACCTCCCTCTCTTTCTGTCTCCCTGGTTTGGCCTCGCTGCTATAACCAAGTTTTGTGTGTGTGTGTGTGTGTGTGTGTGTGTGTGTGTGTGTGTGTGTGTGTGTGTGTGTGTGTGTGTTTCAGCTAGCCCCTCCAGCTATGCTCTAAGCGTTTAGCCGTCAGTGTGTGTGTGTGTGTGTGTTTGTGTGTGTGTACAATTACTCCTGGGAGACGTGGTAACAAACAAAGACACACACACAAACACACACACACACACACACACACACACACACACACACACACACACACACACACACACACACACACACACATAAATATTCCCCTGATTTTATACCAAAATAAATACAGATTTATCCTTAAAATAATCATGTAAAAAAGGTATCATGACATTTTTAAAACAGAATTGGAACAGTGAAAGAAAATAAAAATATTATGAAAAATATAAATACATAAATTATTATTAAATTAATATTATAAATATAAAAACAATGTCTGTGTTTGTTTGTCTGACCATTTTATTGGAAAGTCAATTTAACTTTACACTCTCAAAGTCAAACTTTACTGCTGCTGTTAATTTATTTTCTTGTTTAATATGAAATTGGCAACAAACCAGTTTTTTTTGTGTGTGTGTGTTTGTGTGTGTGTGTGTGTGTGTGTGTGTGTGTGTGTGTGTGTGTGTGTGTGTGTGTGTGTGTGTGTGTTGTGTGTGTGTGTGTGTGTGTGTGTGTGTGTGTGTGTCTGTGTGTGTGTGTGTGTCTGTGTGTGTCTGCTGCCAGAAGGTTGGTTTTTAAGGAGTAAACCACAACCTGCAGACTGTCGGACACAACATGTGTGTGTGTTTATATGTTTGTATGTGTGTGTCGGTGAGAGAGTGGTCATGTAAGTGTGTATTAGAGAAGCAAAAGTGTTTGTGTGTGTTAGTATGTGTGTGTGTGTGTGTGTGTGTGTGTGTGTGTGTGTGTGTGAGTGTGAGAGAGAGAGAGAAAGAGAGAGTGAGAGAGAGGGGATTGGTACTGTTACACAAATTGCCAATTCAATTAGCGGTAGGTGTAAGAACACTAGGGGGAGTGTGTGTGTGTGTGTGTGTGTGTGTGTGTGTGTGTGTGTGTGTGTGTGTGTGTGTGTGTGTGTGTGTGTGTGTGTGTGTGTGTGTGTGTGTGTGTGTGTGTGTGAGAGAGAGAGAGAGAGAGAGAGAGAGAGGGCAGCCATGTTGGCAGAATGTCAGAGCCAATTTATCAAGACCTAACAAAAGACTTCAGGGATGAAGAGAGAGAAGGAAGGGGGAGGACTGAAGGGAGAAAGGAGGGAGGGAGGGAGGGAGGGAGGAAGTGAGGGATCGCTGAGGGAGGAGAAACATCGACAGGTTGATGGAGAGAAGGAAGGAATCATTGAGGAGAAGAATGACGGACTTAAAGGGACCCTGAGGAGGTTTTGACCCGACGGATTCTACGTTTGTATCAGACACGAGAAGATTACAGCTGATGAGACGGAGATGCAACTAACAAAAAGGAAGGAAAAGGAAGGAAAGAAGGAGAATGCAGATGTTTTATGAGGAAGGAAATGCATTTAACACGATAAGGAGAAACTGTTAATGTGAACAGACTCAGCACCTTTCAGAAATCCTGTTTAAATAAATCACATTGGGATTTGTAATAATGCAAATTATTGTAAAAATGGTAGAAAAATATGATCATATTAAAAGTGCAATTTAAAGGATAAGTTCACATTATCTCAAGTCCGTCTTAAAAATTGCTCACATGTCCAAACTCCATTTGTACGTTTATTATGGGTGCAATAAGTACGCCATCCTTTTGTTATGCAATACAAAGTAAATGCATCCGAGTGAATATGCTACACTGAAGAACTGAGAACGCTTGTAGAGGACGGGTCCAACAAACACAGGACTTTAACACAGGAGACGATTCGTATGATATATAAGAAAAAGTTATTACATTTCTGCTTGTTACATGAACACAGTCTTTTCAAAATAAACTTCTATATTCACAGGAAACTACGATCCTGGTTTGGGTAAAAAAATCTACGGAAGTGTCATTACTGCTTCATGTGTTAAAGCTGCATTCTCTCTCCTGTCCACCAGGGGGCGACTCCTCTGGTTGTATAGAAGTCTATGAGAAAATGACTCTACTTCTCTCTTGATTTATTCCCTCAGTAAACATTGTAAACATGAGTTTATGGTCTCAATCTCTAGTTTCAAGTCTTCTTCAATACAGCATGATGTTCATTTAGTAAATGATGCTCTGAATAGGGTAACTTCCGTTTAAAACAACAACATGGCGACAGCCGTAATCCATGATGACGACAGCAAAATTATACATACGAATGACAGGGAGTTTTCTTCTGAGGTATAAAGCCTGGATGAGACCAACCTGCCTAAAGTGATGTTGTTGTCTAAGTTAAGTTTGGGACAAAAATGCATTTTGTGACATCATTTTTTGTTTACGTACCAAACATAATGTTTTTCAACATATCCGATTGTTTCACGTTATGGAAGTGGTGTTAAATTACACATGACAAGCCTAAAATGCCTTATTATAACACACTGCCATGTCGAAAATGTAAATGTGCTATTTATTCCACCTTCCCGGTTGCATAGCCACGCCCAACGATGATGTCACGGTGCACCGACACACCCCTGAGTACACTTCTACATCACTGCAGCAAGGTGAGAAGTTAAACCACTGGAGGTCAGCAAAAAACAACATTTTCAACTGCTGATAAGTTTTTTATATTTCTGTTTTTAGTTGCTTTTAATGAACACCATCTATTTAAACCCCAGACTGTTGGTTGAACATCACCAGTAGGATGGACTGGGACCAGTTTAATGGGGAGAATGAACAGGGAAAGCATGTCACATGACCTTAGAGGAGAGGATATTCTGGTTTAGGAAAAGGAGAAGAAGTTATATTCATGTAGTAACAACTTTTAAGACGTCATGGTAGCTGTAGTTTCATTTTTTTAAACAAATTAAACGTTGTTTAATTAAAAAAAATAAAGGTTTTAAATTCTAAAATCGATAATGTTTCTTGGAATATGTAAAGTAAATCTCAGTAACAAGAACCATCAATGATCAGCCTCCCTGCGTTCTGTTTAAAAAGTGGAGACATTTGTTTTAATTAGAATCTTTTTAAAGGCGCCTTTCAACCACTTTAACTTTTCATGACCAGTTCTGTTTAATAATCCATGTTCTCTCACTTTTCTTTTTTACATCATCAAACTTTAACCGTCTGACTCGCCCCTCGTTAACAAGCTCTTACACACATCCACTCTCTCTGAACTGTGGCTTTTCAAATAAAAAGTGGAGTAAATTAATGCATAGTTCATTATCGCAGATCAGCACGTGGAATTATTTTGATTAGCTTTGATCAATTACAATTATTTTACAGGAAAAAGGTATATTCAGTTTTTCTACATTTTCCCCAAGAGTCAGTATGATAGACTGTATATAAAGAAGTGGATTTATTTATCGTAACGTCGTAACCATCTTGGATTACAGCCGTTGACATTTCAACAAATTTCTAAATAAAGTAGTACCAATTTCAAGATAAACTACCTTTAAAAATCAACCAATTTCAAAATAAATTACCTTTAAAAATCAACTAATTTCAAAATAAAGGGCCTAGTAGGGATGTATGTAGATACATGGCATACCTGTCAGGTGGGAGTATTAATGTCAGACTGTACTTTATATACATTTATGACAAAAACTGACAATACATTAACAGATTTGTAGCTTTATAATTATTTTATGTCATCCTGTTATTTTTACAGGTAATTTAAGAACAAACCTAACCAATACAAACAAACTGACTGTTTGAATTGAATGTCGTCTTTAAATACAGTGTTGATATTGTCACAGGTATTTTGAGTTCTCAAACAAGAGCACATCTACCTCAGCAAATCCCCACACAAGTAAAAAATAACTGATTTTAAAAGTTAAGAAGCTCTTTTTTCCTTACTTTCTCTATCTTATTAATATATTTAAATGTCTTACTGCATCACCACTCTGCCTCTTTAACACTAACGTCTTTGGTAAAACTCTGATATTTAATGGAACAGTGCAGCTCTTTCACTGTTACAGATTACAAAGTTTACAGCTCGTCACATAAATGAGAGGCAGTGAGCCTAAAGGAGACTCTTTCCTCCTGAAATGAGATGTTTGGGCTGATTAACTCTGGCAGAGTCGCTCCACTAAAGCTGCACTATTTCACTGTTTAAACTCCTTTAGAGATACTTTCACTGTGTTACGCTGTGACAGCCTGCGGGCCTGGAGAACAGGAGGTGGCAGTTTAAATACACTACAAGGTTGTACACAGAGGTTTTTAAGGGTTTTATCAGTATTTTTATTTGACTTTTACCTGTTTTTGTTGTTGCTTTTTGGCTGTTCAGTGTTTATCTTCTGTATAGCACTTGGAAACATTCCTTTCTTATTGTGCATAATAATGGTTCTTTACGCATTTGAACCTCGGATTAATTACACATTTTAACATTAACTATCACAGTGTGAAGTAAAGTTTTACTGACGATCTTCATCCTCCAATATTCAGTAATAACAGAGACCCTCACCCGTCATGAGCCTGATATACAATGGCTGAAATTAAAGTTTATTTTAATTATTGATCAATCTGCTGATCATTTTCTTAACACACACACACACACACACACACACACACACACACACACACACACACACACACACACACACACACACACACACACACACACACACACACACACACACACACACACACACACACACCCTGTTTCTCTCCACTTCTGTCTTCATCGTCTCGACTCTTTGCTGTTTTCTGTGCTGAAGTTCATCGCTTTGCTCTCTCTCTTACTCCATGACGACACTCTGCTGTCGCTTCCAGACTAACACACACAAACACACACACACATGCACACACACACACATACACACACACACAAACACACACACACATGCACATCTTCCTGTGTGTGTGTGTGTGTGTGTATAATCATCTCTGCTGTCTCTCCACTTGGCTGAGTGCCAGCTGGTGTGTGTTGGAGTCAAGGACGAAAGAGGACAGAGAGAGAGAGAGAGAGAGAGAGAGAGAGAGAGAGAGAGAGAGAGAGAGAGAGAGAGAGAGAGAGAGAGAGAGAGAGAGAGGTAAAGCATAACAGAGTGACAACATGGAGAAAGACAAATGGGGACAGAGGACGAGGACAGAGAGAGAGTTGAGGGATTGGACGGATAAATATAAATGGAAGTGATGGTAGGAAAAAATAAGACTTTACCCTATATAAGAAGTGGACGTCGCCATCTTGGTTTTTGCAACCAGTGAACAGGAAGTGACCATATATGGACTGAGGAGGAGTGACGTAGAGACGCCGTATACGTCTCTGGTGTGGACCTGTCAATCAGTGTGTAGCCCCGCCCTAAAGCATCCCCTGCTTTATGGTCTGTTTGACTCTAAATGGAGCATCATTTACTAAATGAACATCATGCTGTATTGAAGAAGACTTGAAACTAGAGATTGAGACCATAAACTCATGTTTACAATGTTTACTGAGGGAATAAATCAAGAGAGAAGTAGAGTCATTTTCTCATAGACTTCTATACAACCAGAGGAGTCGCCCCCTGGTGGACAGGAGAGAGAATGCAGCTTTAAGATGAGAAGCTTTGACTTCACTCTAAAGAAGCGGAGGTTGCCGTCTGGTAATTACATGGTGTTAATCTCTAAATAGAGAATTTGGAGTCAATGGGACCAGATTTTGGTATCGGAAGCATTCTGGTTTCCGTTTGTAGTCCAAGTAGTAGTGACGACAATAAAACAATAAAAGAAAAGCCTGCAGATATTAAGGTTTTTTTTCTCGAAATACCAGATGAACCGTTGGTTGAGGATACATTGAATAAAAGTAAATCTGTAATTGCTGTTTTTCTTAATACTGAAATAATGTTTCTCTATTTTAGGAAACAAAAACCTTAAATGTACTTTAATGTTTGAATCAGACAGGAAGCTGCTTTTCACTGTGACAGATATACAACAAATAACACAACCTGCCTCAAAAGTAAAAGTCTATAAATTAGAAATAAACATCATCACAAGTCATTAGACGTTTACTTTGAGTGTCCTCAAAGTAAACTCATAACTCTGATGCAGACTTTTTAAGTTTTATGAGTCAGCATTTTGGCACATTCAAAGAAAAAGCCAATAACTTAAAACTGAATCCACTTTATGAGTCAGTAAATCACTTTTCTATTCTATTAGCTCTGGTCCAAGTCTCGAGTGTTCATTGTTACAGAAGGTCTTTGGCTTTTCTCCACAGAAAATAAAGTGATTCTGTCCTCCACAATTCAAACACCGATAACTACATATGTAACTCTCAATGATGGCTGAGATATGAAAAAGAAGGAGATTTGATATATATATTTATATAGCTTTAATTATTTAAACTGAGAGGAACAACTGAAAGTCATTTTGTTTTTAAGGTATTTTTAATTAAAAATAAACACAAAAAATAAGAATAAATTACATATATACACACAAACACACATATAATTACATACACACATATATATGATATAAAGTCAGCATTGTTAAATAAATAAAAACAAATACTGTATGTGTATATATTTAAAAAATATAAATATTCTTTCATATATATGTTTTACCTTCAATGTCACCAACATTCTCTATATATTGAATGTTGTTGACATTGAAGGACAAACAGACATGTCCACCGTCAGTCTGTGTGTGTGTGTGTGTGTGTGTGTGTGTGTGTGTGTGTGTGTGTGTGTGTGTGTGTGTGTGTGTGTGTGTGTGTGTGTGTGTGTGTGTGTGTGTGTGTGTGGGTCCAAAGCCCCATGAGATTTGAGGCTTCTCTTGTGTCTGAATTGGTCAGAGTACATGATCGGCTTCTCAATGCAACACACACACACACACACACATGCACACGCACACACGCACACACACTTTTACACACACACACACACACACACACACACACGCACACGCACACACGGCGAAGGTTCAGTGAGGCAGTAAGGTATTGGCACTGAGGGAATACAAGGAGCAGACAGTAATTAGGAACCAGCCTACTGTACCACACACACACACACACACACACACACACACACACACACACACACACACACACACACACACACACACACACACACACACACACACACACACACACACACACACACACACACAGTGTAATTAGGTAGGGGCCCTGACGCCCCAGTGGTGAACTGAACAAGCCCCTGAATACCCACACTGGGATCGGCTGAACACCATAATACGAGGGAAAAGGCCGTGAATACACACACACACACACACACACACACACACACACACACACACACACACACACACACACACACACACACACACGTTAATTAAGTGGCAGCCTACTGTGCGTGAAGGGAACAAGGCGGTGGACGGCCGCAGAGGGAGTGTACGTGGACCAGCAGCAGTCAGGATTAACACGAGACGACCTGACAAGCAGAACACCAGAACACCGCTCACTGCATCTTCTTCTTCTTTCCTCCTCTTCTACCTCTTCTTCTTCTTCTTGTTCTCCTGCATCTTCTTCTTCTTCTTCTTCTTCTACTCTCTTCTTCTTCTTCTTCTTCTTCTTCTTCTTCTTCTTCTTCTTCTTCTTCTTCTTCCTCCTCTTCTTCTTCTTCTTCTTCTTCTTTTTCTGCTTCTTCGACTTCTCTTCTTTTTCTGCCTTTTCTTCTTCATCTTCTTCTTCTTCTACTTCTCTTCTTCTTCTTCTTCTTCTTCTTCTTCTTCTTCTTCTTCTTCTTCTTCTACCTCTTCTTCTTGTTCTTGTTCTTCTATGTCTTCTTGATCTTCTACCTCTTCTTCTTCTTCTTCTTCTTCTTTTTCTGCTTCTTCGACTTCTCCTTCTTTTTCTGCCTTTTCTTCTTCATCTTCTTCTTCTACCTCTTCTTCTTCTTCTTCTTCTTCTACCTCTTCTTCTTGTTCTTCTATGTCTTCTTGATCTTCTACCTCTTCTTCTTCTTCTTCTTCTTCTTCTTCTTCTTCTTCTTCTTCTTCTTCTCTTTCTAATTCTCCCTCTCATTCTCCTTCCTCTCTACTGTCCAATGACGTTCTGGTTGTAGTTTTTTGGAATAAACACTGTAAACAGATTGAGTATAAGACTCTAAATATGGCAGCAGGTCTTCAGCCTTCATGTCCGTGGTGGAGCAGATGAAGTGAGCGGACAGACGGCCGCTCTCCTTCGGTGTTAATCTGCTGTTAATTTATCCGGACCGTAACGTGAGACGGAGAGTTAGCTGCAGGAGTTTAGTGTGAAGCTGTTAGTCATTAATTTAACAGACACAGAGGTGAACGAGGCCACATGTCTCCATTATTCTCTGTCACACTGTCACCACACATAATAACACATAATAACTGCTCTGCAGGGCTCAGTCTGTGTGTGTGTGTGTGTGTGTGTGTGTGTGTGTGTGTGTGTGTGTGTGTGTAGTATCACTTCACTGTGTCTATTTTAATATATGTCTCTATATAATTACTTCTTTATAGTGGAGACAAATGGAGTCTTTGCTGTTGTTTTGTTTGTTTATTTATTGTTTCTTCCTCTAGCTAACTAACTGCTAACTAACTCTAACTGCTAAATATGCTACTGTAATTTAACAGTAATAATAACAACATAAATACATATGTTAAAGAACAAATAAATGATTATAAAAGGGAATATTATTTGTTTTGCAGGTATTTGGTCATAAATCAAGTGGCGACAGTACGAGATAAACAAACTAAGGCAGAACAGATGTTGTTACAACCTGTTCTGATAGTAATGTTGAGACACGTCGCTGTGAACCAGAATAAAATATCGGCATTTTACCTTTCTGCAAAACATATATATGTTGAATTGTTTTGGCAGGAAAAAGTACATAATTATGTTTAGTAAAAGATCTTTGTTTGGGTTAAAATAAGCACATTACTCTTTGTTTTACACTGGACACGAACACTGGTCTCCTAAGTGAAAGTCTGTGTTTGACCCATCCATCCATAACTCCTCCCTCTACGGAATTACACGGACGTTATTGAAACATATTTATAAACAGTTAACATGAAATAAGTGGTGATGGCACACGGGTTTCTGATTGTGACATCCTGATAGCTGTTGAGATATTTCACGGTGAACGAGAATATTCTTATTTACCGGTGTCATTGGAGGAAGCAACCCAGTCACCAGGATTAAATGTATGCAAACCATGAATGTCAACGCTTTTGAACCAGAAATAGGTTTCATATCCACATTATATCTTTTCAATGTAAAGTTGCTTTAACGGCTTGGGACTTTTTTTTACATTTTGAAACTGTACTCCCCCTAACGGTTAGGTTTAGGCAATGAAACGTCTTGGTAATGTTTAGTAAAAGATCATGGTTTAGGTAAAACAAATAATGTTTTTGGGGGGTTTTACACGGGACACAAACACTGGTCTCCGAGGTGAAAGTCCTGTTTTTGACACATCCACCCAGAACTACTCCCTGTACGGACTTACACTGAAAATAAATATATTGTATTGTTGTATGGGAACATACTTTCAAGGAGACCAGATCGGATGAAAAGTCAAGAGAATTCATGCATGAATATCTGTAAAACAAATCAAGGCAATCTCATAGTTGTCCAGTTATTTAAGGACCAAAGAAGTGGACCAACACCACCATGTTTCTTTTAAAAACTTAAAATGCTCAACAGTCTTTATGGAAGTTGAACCCTTAATGCTGAAAAAACAAAGTGTCTCACTCTGAACCATCGAGGTAAAGAAGACCAAGACGAATTCCCCCAATGAGTCAGAGTCATCCAAGAGTGATCACTCCGACTCCTGATGCAACATTTGATTGCAAATTTGTGGGTAATTCAGCTCAAATAGCAGCACTTAGCGAGCGAGCTGCAGTCGTCTTTTTTTTCTTCACCTCGTTTCACCTCTGATTACAGCCCGGTAACCGTAGAAACCGATCCCAGTATATCCGCTCGCTCCTCGGTCCACGGAGGAAGAATCCACCTCGCCAGTAAAAATTAATGAACTCTGACCAAACTGTCTGACAAGAGAGAGAGAGAGAGAGAGAGACGGGTGATGCAAGGAAAAGGATTGATGGAGTAAGAGAGGAGGAGGAGGGATCAACAGAGCGGAGTTCTCATGGATGAAGAGAACTTTTCTACCAGATATTTTCATCCTCAAAGGGAGACAAATCCGGGTTTGGTATTCGCCTCCATCCCTCCGGTTTCATATCCTCCCTCCATCCCTCCTCCAATCTCTCCGTCCTCGGCCGATTCCCATTTAAGCGTAATTAAGTTGCCGAGATGAACATTATGTGTCGGATGGGAAACGGCTGAATGCCACCGGTGATGGAAGGAGAGAGGGATGAAGAGAGGAGAAGAAGAAGAAGAAGAGAAAGGAACAGCATCAAGGCGGAGGAGAAGGAGGTGGATGTTAATTAATTATAAGCCGTCAGGGTCCAAATCCTCATCTTTTAACTGTGGAGCAGAGAGTCACGGCGGCTCGTATTAAAAACCTTCAGCACTGATTTAGAGGCAGAAAGGTTCCAGAGACGCCGTCGCACATCAGAGGAATATTCTGGAAGCCGTGAACGGGCCGAGGTCGAGGAACAGCCGCTGAACTCATCATCATGTTTCCAAACAAAAGCATTCATACGCGACAAATCTGAAAAACCCAGGATCATAACTTAATAGTAAAAGTTATTTGATATTTGTTTTCCTCTGACAATATCTGTGCTTGGAAACTAGAATGTAACCCGATGCCACATGTGACTGAAGAACCAGTTCTCCCCCCAAAAGTGTCAAATACCGACGTTTGACCAGCGGCCCTAAGCTTCAAACTACATAACTCACGATTCCTTACATGCATGCACTTCTGTACTTAAGTAATGCCAATTCTTTGTTTTTTTTAAGGCCAAACCTCGATCTTTTCCTAAACCTAGTAGTTTTTCTGATAACTGAGTTGTTTTCTGTGAAGATGGAAGTTTATTTTAGGAGATTTTGCTGGACTTTTGTAGGAAAACGCGCAAAAATGAGGTGTAACTTTGAAGACATTATACGAACGGTTGTATGAGGATACGTTGCAGCAACCGGCCTCAAAGAAAAGCTATACTTGTACTACTAGGACTACTATTCTACTAATCTACCCAGTAGTACAAGAGTATTTAAAAGTGTCTTTAAATTGACAAACTACGACATTAAAAGGCTCTTACGTGAACTGAATAATATAATAGTCTAAGATGATATAATACTGTGAAAGGAGCCAATCTTTGTAAAATTTGAAATAGCATTCTTGTAAAATATCATATAAATATGAATGAGGATATGTCTTTGTCTCTTTGTACTACATCAGTTGCTCTGATAGTCTAATAATGTAGATGGTTCACATTGGAGATGGTTGAACGCTGGTGTTTCTCATACGGACATTAAAAGGTGACGCCTCGACTGGCTCTGACAAACTGTTGGTATTTGACGAGTTGGGAGTCAGAACAGTAAGTAGCAGTAAGACACCTACGTCCTGGTTACAGCTCTGAGGAACTGACGTAGTATAAAGAGAGAGATGGTTCAAATAAAAACTATACTTTTGTCCAGGAGACAGCTGCTCATTTCTTTTGTGAAACTAAAAGTAAATGTTGTAAAAGTAAAAGTATTTTCCTGAACATAACTTCGTGTGATGAGAGAAGGTTCATTTGAAAAGACATTATGCATAAAACGAGCGTATATTTACATGCAGTCCTGTCACTTCCATAAGTGAGACTAGAGGAGAATCTAGAGCGGCGTAGCACCAAGCATCAGTATTTGGGAATGGGAATATGTTGGATTACAAAACCCCATTCCCACTTGTTATTTATATCCACCATTTCTACCAGTTATGAGAAGGGAAATAATAGTTTTTCATCTTTCCCTTTCGGAGTCTTGGATGAGAAGATCTCAATCTCATGTCTTTGTTTAAACTGCTTTAAAAATGAAACTACTAACATTAAAAACAGTCTCACTTTTTTCCTCCAGTCTGACATCGTGTTCATATTAATGTGATCTAATGAGAAACATCGGAATCGTGGGAATTAAAGCAAGAATCTATGAAGTAGAAATAACGAGTCGAGCAGACTGGAGTCTGAAACGCCGGCGAGTCTGCAGAGCAGAGAGAGTTACTGCAGTCCTTATCAGTGTCCAGCGCTTATCTGTTGGTGTGATCCACAGACACACACACACACACACACACACACACACACACACACACACACACACACACACACACACACACACACACACACACACAATCACACATACCAGAAAACACTTTATTAACTGCAGCACAATACAAGCCTGCAGGAGAGTGTGTTTGTGAGACAGAAAAAAGGAAAACAAATGCTCTCACTTCAGCTATTTCATTGGAAGTGTGTGTGTGTGTGTGTGTGTGTGTGTGTGTGTGTGTGTGTGTGTGTGTGTGTGTGTGTGTGTGTGTGTGTGTGTGTGTGTGTGTGTGTGTGTGTGTGTGTGTGTTTTTTCAATTCTGTTCATCCTCAGAAGGAGAAGAAGCGTTAAAGGGCAGAAAACAACAGAGTGAGGCTAAAAGCTCTGAGCCTCAACGGACAATTTACCAGACAGAGAAACTAAAAGCCGACTTGTTCCAGAAGCTTTTCACCCTCCAACAACACACACGTTTATACCAACATCACACTGAAACATATGTAGAAGATGTTTTAGAAGATTCCACATCCTCTTTAAATAGATAAACATAGTATATCTCTATATATTCATTAACTTATCAAGAGAAAAACAAGCTGCAATATCAATTTGTAGGACATTTTGCAGCGTGCTTCACATAAATAAAAGCAAAAAGGAACATCTATAGGCCTATATTAGATATTATTCGAAGTAAAATATTAATCAAACTAAATAAATAAAAAATATGTATTATGAAAAGAAAATACCAGGTTCATAAAATAGAATGAAAACCAAGTGAAAGTAACCTTGATTGTGTATTTATCTATAAATATAATGAACAAAATACTGCAGCATTTGAAGATCAGACATCAATTATTAGTAAACTAAAGATGATACATAGTTCTTATAGTGGAAGTGGCAGCAGTTTAATTCACAGTGTTTGGGGGGATTAGGAGCTGAACAATAACCAGTAGTAGCAGTAGTGATATAATACAACCTTTTACCTTTTACTAGATAGTAGTAGTACGACATCTACACTCAAGTATAGGCAACAAAATCAACGTGAAGTACCAGAAATAAAAGTAATCATCATGCAGAATGGCCCATGTAATAATTGTATTTATTACACTATTGTATTATAACTATTGATGGATTAATGTGCTCTCACTTTAATGGAGCTTAATTTTATTATGTTATATACTGCGGGGTAGTTTAATTCATAATAATACAATGTAATCTACTATTTTTTCATTTTTCATTTTTTTTAATAGTACAGTAGGACTATAAATGTCGAACCAAAAGTAGAAGTATTAGCAGCAGCAACAGTATTATAAGTATAGTATACGTAGGAAGTAAAGTATTACATTTGACATCATAAAGAAGTAAATGGTTAATTTTATAACTTCAGTAACATAATGTTCCACTGATATATACATTTAGTCTCGTTATCATTGTTTAAATCACAGAAATCAGCTGATATGAGTGTTTTATTACCTGACGTTCATTTATATCTATATAATCTATCTAATATCTAAAGAATCTAAACTCAGGTTCAGACTAAATCCACACATTTAAAGTTGTGTTGTCACATTCTTTCCCCCGCGGAGGCTATTTACTGCATAAAACACATTATTCATCTCACTTTAGTGAACCTCTACGCGTTCATTTGATGAATTAAAAGGTTTAAATACTTTTGGCAGGAGGGTTTTTTGGCCGCTGTCGTTGAGTGATTTCATTCAGTTCCAGGAAGTAAAATCTGGAGCTTAAAATAGTTTCAGACGTCTCAATGTCACAACTTTTATAGCCAAGAGGATTTGCTGCCAGAGCGGCTTTTACTGTTCAACTCTGAAGGAGAGAGGGAGGAGGGGAGGAGGAATCGAAGTGGGGTAGGAGTTAAGAGAGAGGTTGAATAAGGATGAGGACAGATGGAGGTAGGTGGAACGACAGAAGAGGAAGAGAAGTAGAAGAGACAAGAGGAGACAGGAAGGATGGATACAATGAGGAAGTACGTAAGGAAGTAAACAAAATGAGAGAAAGAGGGAATGAGGAAAGGAAAGTAGGGAAGAGAGAAAAGGACAAAGGACGAAAACAAGAAGATAAAGAAAAAGATGAAAAATGAAATGACTTCTAGTGTACAAGACAAGATTAGAAAGATGACAAATGGAGAAAGGAAAGAAGTTAAATAAAAGGACAGAAGCATATGAATGACTGGAAAGAGGGAAGGAGAAGTGCGCAAGGGAAAGATGGGAGGGAAGACAGGAAGGAAGGAGACAATAAAAGAAACAAGATGAAGAAGGAGAGGATTGAAATAACAAAGGGAGGAGAGTAAATAAAGAAAAGCACAGTCAGAAGGAAACGAGAGAAAGATGGAGGAAGTAGGACACATTGGAGGGAAGGAAGTCAAATAAAAGGACAGAATGATATAAATGACTGAAAAGAGGGAAGAAGAAGAGGGCAAGGGAAAGATAGAAGAGAAGACAGGAAGGAAGGAGACAAACGAGAAGACGTGATGCAGGAAGAGAGGAGAGGATTGAAATAAAGAGGGGAGGAGAGTAAATGAGGAAAGGACAGTCAGTTGGAAACAGGGAGGAAAGTAGGACAGAAAAGAAGGGAAGGAAGAAAATGAAAGGACAGAAGTAGAGGAGGAAACAAGGAGAGGAAAGGAGGGAAGATAAAGATGGAAGGAAACGATGGAAAGATGGAGGAGACGAGAAGGGAAAGGAGGGATGTAAGGACAAGTATAGGAGGGACAAAAAAATAAAGGATGGATGAAAGGAAAGGATTAGAGGAAATAAAAGTAGGGGAATAGTAGGAAAGGAAAAAGGAGGTGAAGAGGAATGGAAGGAGAAATACAATAATATTCTTGAAGAAGACATGGAGGACGAAGGGAGTGCTGGAGGAAAGGAGGAAACAAGGAAAGGGAAGAAGAGTGCCAGACAGTCATTTTAGAGTTGGCTGTTTTCCCAGGAAGAAGGGAAACACAGAGAAGGTCGAAACCACAATCTGACAAAAGTCAGCCAACAAATGAACGAACGACTTTTAAAGACGGAATGAAGAACCTGGTCTTCCTCTTCTGACATCACCGGGTGTTTTCTACCTCACAGTGATGTCATCATCAGTCTCCGGGCAGAACAAGTCTAACGTCATTTCTCTCTGAGGTCTTAGCCTGTTAGATGTTCTATGGATCAATTCCAATGAAAATACAAAAATACTAATTTGAAGGTTTAATACTTGCGACCGTCTTTTTCAGAGGTTGGAGGCTTTAAAAACTCCAAAAAGAACATGGAGTCTGGTTGGTGATACCGGACCATTCTTCTGAACCCTGGATTATGATCGTTACATTCTTAAATTTACGCTTTCTACAATATCTACACATGCAGTTTGTGTCTGGTGAAGACTGAGGTCATGCTGAATAAACTATAGTTAAGATAAAACTACATATTTATCCACCACCCTGACCCGAAAATGTGACCTTGTCTTTTACAAAATGATGTTCCCATAAAACTAAACTGCATTGGGAGAAGTATTTTCTTCCGGATTACAGAAATGTACGGTAAGAAAAACTAGCTTTAAGTACATACGTTTGTTATGTTCTTTAAGTAACAGACTTAAAATTTCAATTAGTGCATGTTTAACGTGTTTTCACACGCGACACTAACGGATGTCTCCTGGGTGAAAGTCCTGTGTTTGTTTGACCCAAACGTCCTCCTCCTTATGCAGACTTCCTCAGACTGATTATAAACTTGAGATCTGTCAAAAACAAGTTTCCCTTTAAAACTTATTAGACAAGGATATATATTGTGTTTTCAGGAGATCAGGCTGTAAAATGACTACTTCCTGTGATGTCACTGGACATAAATCATGTGGTGGGGTAATCCACATACTGAGCTGGTGTGATCTTCATCTACAGTTATTTCTCATGCTAAAAAGTTCTGCTGTGCTATGTGTCAAAGTTTTATTTAAAAAATAGTTTCACAGAATGCAAAACCTGCAAACAAAAGCTGAACAGGTGGTTCAACAGGTGTAACGTATCCTCAGACAACAGGTAGTTACTCCTCGTTTTTCCAGTAACACATGTCAATTTCCGCTTGTTACGAGCATACAGTCTTTTCAAAATAAAATGATGTCCCCAGGAAAAACAACTTACTTAGTTTGAGGCAACAAAACTACTTAGTTAGATTCCAGAAAAGATCGTTGTTTGGGTTCAAATAACTACAGAAGTGCAGTTACTGAAGTATGAATATGACGTGACAAATAAATCAATGTTGACCTCTTGTTTCAAACGGGGAACGAAAAGCGATCTCCTGGCTGAAAGATTTCCCATCGAGCTCACCCCGTTTGTTCAAGAACGTCTTCATACTTCCTTGTTCATGATAACGTGGATAAAAGTCACGTGGAAATCTGCAAATTAAAGCCCAACTAAACGTCAAAGAAAAAACACCTGTAGTTCCTCAAACAACCACAACACTGCATGTGACGATCTACCTGAGAACTTCAGGGTTGATCTGTTGTTTTTATGACCTTTGACCCTTCACTTCCTGTCTAGAGAGTGTTTTTTGGGGGACGTCTGACTGTTTCTATCAGCGGAGACATTCTCCACCCTGCAGCCTGAACGCTGAGTGGACGTTTAACCTCCCCACTCCAGCCTCGACATCTCCACACAGAGCGTAATACGATGGATATTATCGCTCCATCAGGGGGGGATGCTGTGACAGTGAGGGGAGAGAGGGGGAGAGAGAGGGGGAGAAAATGTCACTCGTCTACGTCTGAGTGGAGTCGACCTGATGGAGATAACAAGGACGAGAGTCAGAGATGTTTTTATGGTGAATCACTGATTATGGACTATTGTCTCTCTCTCTCTCCCCTCCCTCCCTCTCTCTCCCTCCTGTGTTTTTGGCTGAGAGACACACAGATGAAGGTGTTGCCGCTTGAAGCGCAGCATCTTGTGATCCGAACAACATCACAGATGAACTCTGTTTCCGCCGCCTTTGATTCCAGCGTTTCTTACAATCTGCTGCCAGATTCCTGGAGAGGCCTTGTGTGTGTGTTTTACTGTGGGGGGGGGTTGTTGTCTCATGTTAGCTTTGTTACACCGGCACTGCTGGCATGAAAACTATCACAGTTGGCTGATTAAAAAACAGCTAAGTACCTGTAATGTATTCTAGTGAGCTCTCAGAATATCAAGGAACGTTTGTTGATTTTTTACGACATGGATTCTATTTGATCCAAGTAGCTTAAAACGTGTGAAAATAAAGGTCTATAACCGATATGTGTCACTGGTTTTACTGGTTTGGTCCCAGTGCACAAAGCCAAGTCTTGATCCAAATTCCATCTGACACCTTTGGGATGAACTGGAACAACCCGCTCTGATGTGAAAACATCTGAGAAGCCTTCATTTGGAAACCGTTTGGAAGAGGGAAAGCATTTTTAAAAAAATGTCTGGCAGGTGATTGGATGAACCACCTGTCAATCAAATTCTTACCGAATGGAGTCAGGAGAATAAAGAAAACGTCTTTTAAAGGTAGGAAAAGAGTTCAGTGTCGTACTTTGCTTTTCTGTCAATGGAGAAATATTTTCCAGTTCTGATACAAACTGATGTTATTGTAGCATCTATGCTAACAGATGTTACAATTTTTGTTTTGAACCAGCAGTCGCCTCTCCGTGCAACCTGTCCTCACACAATGGTTCTTATGATATCTTACAAAAAGTAACTCCTCATTTTTCGTGCATTTTCCACCAAAGTCCAGCAACAGGTGTCAATTTCCACTAGGTACATGTCTTTTCAACATAAACCTCCGTCTTCAACAAGATAGTTAGGTTTAGACAACAAAATGACTTAGATAGTTTTAGGAAAACATCTTTGTTTGGGTCAAAATAACTACAAACGTGGTGTTACTGAAGTACAAAAAACAATAAGATTAACTTCTTGTTTCACATGTGGATCGAACATCCGTCTCCTGGAGGAAACGTCTCTGTTTGTTAGACTCATCCACTTTTCCTTCCATTCGCTGTTAGCCAACAGTCTTTAAAATGTCTTATTCATGATTACGTGGTTGACATACAAATTGATTTTGTAAGATATCTACAAATGATGTTTAGCTTTGAACGCTGGATGAAAACAGCCTGAACGGATCTAAATTCGAAAAAAGTCACGTTTCAACTTTTGATGCTTGGATCGTAACGCTTCTTTGATTTTCTGACTCCATCAGTGAAGAATCCCTTTAAAACACTTCTTCACTAATTAGATTCAAAATGTAAATGTTAATAAATATAAATATAAGGTCCTTAACTGCAATTGGTAACAGATGTTTGAATGGTGTAACAAATGAATAAATTATTATTAATAATAAAATATTGGTACAGTGAGAATTCACACTGTGTTTTATTTCTTTGCTCCCACTCTCGTTTATTTTTCTCTCTCTCTCTCTCTCCTCCTCTCACTCTTTCATATCCTTAAAGAATGTAATCACCTGCAGGCCCTCATGCTTAACTACCCTACACACACACACAGACACACACACACACACACACACACACACACACACACACACACAGACACACACACACACACACACACACACACACACACACTTTAGTGCAGGTGTAGGTGTGTGAGACGTTGACTAATGCGTTGCTGGTTCAGACATGTTTGCGTTAATCGATTAGCACTGCAGCTCGACAGCATGAGCACACACACACACACACACACACACACACACACACACACACACACACACACACACACACACACACACACACACACACACACACACACACACACACACACACACACACCGCTGCCATGAAATCAAGGAAATGGAGAGAGAAAGACTTTAGAAATAGAGGAGAAAATAAATATATATGGGGACATTTTTTTTCTCATACCATGATGAAACAAAAAGACATCCAGGTAGATGGAAAAGTAAAAGAGAAAGTACAAAGGAAGCTGCAGAACGAGTCTCATAAAGAACAGGATGCAGTAGAAAGTGCAGAGAAGAGAACGTGTGTGTGTGTGTGTGTGTGTGTGTGTGTGTGTGTGTGTGTGTGTGTGTGTGTGTGTGTGTGTGTGTGTGTGTGTGTGTGTGTTGCAGTAAATGGATCCGATATCTGCCTCCTGCATCACACTGAGATAAAAACCTAAATAAGTAAATAACCCACAAAACCATTTTTCAACACAACAGCATCTGATCTGTGTCACCGCCTCCTATCAGAGAAACAGAGAAGAGTTACGGAGCATCGATAGTGAAACCAGAGAACGTCTCACACTGACTGTTAATGATGGAAGAGCTCCACGGTGGATCTTTAACGTCTCTTCTTCGTGTGTTTAAGCAGTTAAATGTACGCAAGTTTATTTTAGTTTGAGGCTATACATTCGTAAAGGCCTTTAAAAAAACATATCCTCAAACAACGGTTCAAATGGTTTCACAGGAAAAGTTATTCATTCATTTTTCCTACTAAAGTCCAGCAACAGGTGTCAATTTCTGCTCATGCACACCGTCTTTTCAAAATAAACTTCCGTCTTAATAGAAAACTACTTAGATAGTACTTTAGGGTTGAGGAAAAACTTTAAATTAATTAAACTTTATTACTCTTTTCCACCTTGACAAAAGTATCACAAACCAGATCCAATACCTCTGCTCTTACATTTCACAATAAAAGCCTGAGACATACAGTATTTTCAGGTGAGAATTTAGCTTTTCTTTTTGTCATTTGTTCATCACGTGTAAAGACAAAAAAACGAGCACTAGAGGAACATATGTCCAGGACATCTGGATTTGTATGGGTATTTCTGGAAATTTCAACCAGCTGGTTTAACAAAAAACTAAAATATTCAGAATTCATCCTCTGGGGAACATGAATATGCACCGTACATTTCCTTTTATCTCTCTTGTACTTGTTGAGATGTCTCAGTCTGTATCAAAGATGGACTTCAGATACTTCAGGTGCAAAGAATGCTAAATAATGCTGCTATATATAGCAATCATCCACTATATGTGTGTGTGTGTGTGTGTGTGTGTGTGTGTGTGTGTGTGTGTGTGTGTGTGTGTGTGTGTGTGTGTGTGTGTGTGTGTGTGTGTGTGTGTGTGTGTGTGTGTGTGTGTGTGTGTGTGCCAACAGACTGTCACACACCAGGGAGCGTCATTAAAGAGACACAGAGCGGTTGTGATTAAACTGACTTCCTCTACAACACAGTACCAGAGCGTCATTAATGAACGCCACGTTGTCAGGAAGCTACGGTCTCGGAGTGTGTTTGTTTTTTTAACATAATGTAGCTGATTTGGGGTTTTGACTGTTTTGTCTTTAGCTTCTCTTCCATCTGTGGGGCCACATTTGACTGTTTTCCTTCATGTTTTATATTTAAAGTCGAATCGCACAGAAAAAAAAAAACGTGTTGAAAAGTGCTAAAGCTGCATTCTCTCTGCTGTCCACCAGGGGGCGACTCCTCTGGTTGTATAGAAGTCTATGAGAAAATGACTCTACTTCTCTCTTGATTTATTCCCTCAGTAAACATTGTAAACATGAGTTTATGGTCTCAATCTCTAGTTTCAAGTCTTCTTCAATACAGCATGATGTTCATTTAGTAAATGATGCTCCATTTAGAGTCAAACAGACCATAAAGCAGGGGATGCTTTAGGGCGGGGCTACACACTGATTGACAGGTCCACACCAGAGACGTATACGCCGTCTCTACGTCCTCAGTCCATATATGGTTACTTCCTGTTCACTGGTTGTGAAAATTGGCGACGACCAAATTGCCGAACTCAAGACTTCAATGAAGTCCCCAAACCTATTGGTGACATCACCATGACTACGTCCACTTCTTATATACAGTCTATGATGAGAACACTTATTACTAGTATAACCAGCTTCATGTGCCGTCAGTAGATTGTTGTCGATGCAGAGACAGATATATTAATGTAAACCCTGAAAACTTATTTTCAAAAACAATAATATCTGTTTGTATCATCTGTGTGTGTGTGTGTGTGTGTGTGTGTGTGTGTGTGTGTGTGTGTGTGTGTGTGTGTGTGTGTGTGTGTGTGATAAGCTATCTGGTACAGTAGAACTATGATGTATGGTTCTCATCCTCGCACTGAGACACAGCACTGATAGGAAACACACCATACACACACACACACACACACACACACACACACACACACACACACACACACACACACACACACACACACACACACACACACACACACACACACACACACACACACACACAGCTGATCCAGTGGGTTGATAACTCTGCAATAAACTCTCTAACACAGTACAATCAGAGTGTGTGTGTGTGTGTGTGTGTGTGTGTGTGTGTGTGTGTGTGTGTGTGTGTGTGTGTGTGTGTGTGTGTGTGTGTGTGTGTGTGTGTGTGTGTAGAGAGAGCGAGAGAACAAAAAGGGAAGTTTAACTTCAAACAGGAGCCTTGATGTTGATATCATTTAATAACATCAGGTCCTACACACACACACACACACACACACACACACACACACACACATTGCATTAGAGTCATTTAGCAGACGCTTTTCTCCAAAGCGACTTACAGTCAGTAGTATGTTACATATCATTCACCCATTCACACACTGATGACAGGCTACCATCAAGGTGCCACCATCAGACTCTAACTAACATTCATCATCCAGTCCACACCGATGGCCTTCAGGAGCAACTTGGGGTTAAGTGTCTTGCCCAAGGACACATCGACTGCCGAAGCCGGGTATCGAACCGAAAACTGAGAAAGGTTACATCGGTCACAGTTGTAGAGACGTATACGGCGTCTCTACGTCGCTCCCTCGCATTCAAACATGGTCACTTCCTGTTCACTGGTTGCAAAACACACAAAACGCGAAGGCTGTAATCCAAGATGGCGACGTCCAAATCGCCAAACTCAAGGCTTCAAAACGTCAGTCCTCAAACCAATAAGAGACGTCACCATGACCACGTCCACTTCTTATATACAGTCTGAGGTTCTCATTAGAATCAGAAACTGTTTATTGAACATGAATTAACTCCAATATGGAGTTATGTCAGATTGAGCCGGTAGCTTTCAGACTCTGTGCAGGTTGTTGTTGTACATTATGTTCTTTATGCAACATTCATAAAACATATTACTGTCTCGCTGAACCAGGACTTTTAAGTCACATTCAGACCATAAAGTAAAGTAGCACAGTGCAGTAAAGCAGTACTTCCTGCAGTATAAGTCGTATAAATAAAGTACCTCCTGCAGTATAAGTCGTATAAATAAAGTACGTCAGTATAGATATTAAAATATCTTGGCTGAACCTTAAAGATGCTATTATCTAAATCTTTCACAAGCTGTCTGACCCTGAGAGAATAAAACTCTTGAGGTCAAAGACTGAATATTTTCAATAATCCGAAGAATAAGAGTTCAAATTAAATGTTAAGAAAGCAGAAACATTTTCTATCAGATATCAGAACAGCAGATCTGCCTTATTTACCCATTTTCTTTGATTCATCTGAGACTAAACAGACTGCTACTTAAAATAAAATAAAAGTTCTTCTGATCAACAACCTCATCAAAGTCAATTCAGCTCGTGTTTTTTTTTTTGCCTCCTTAAAAAATATAAAAAAATCAATTAGTAAGAGTGCAGATCAAAGACTTTGAGTGACAGGCAGCAAATTAATCAGCATCCAGAGGGACAGATGGCTTCAAAATGAACTGTCTCTTTAGCCTCAAAGCAACAATGTTTTCATCTTCACTGTGTTTAATACACAACAGAAGAGTTCTCGTGTTGTAGTTAAAATATAAAAAACAACAGCTGTAAATTAGTCCGGCAGCAGATTGTCTTTGGTTTGAAAAGGAACACATGAAGGAGGGGAGGGAGGAAGGGAAGGAGAACGGGAAAGAGGACAACAGAGGGAAGTAGCTAGGGAGGTAGGGAGGAAAAGAGGAAAGGAGATAGTGGGAGACGTAAAAACGGAGAGAATTAAGGGGGCAAGGATGGATGTTGGAGGCAAGGAAACGAGAAGTGAAAGGAATAAAGACAGAAAGGATGAATGAAGAGGGAGGAGGGAGGAATAAAAGCGGGAAGAAGGGGAAAAAAGAGGAACTTAAAAAAGACAGCTGGGTGAAGAAAGGAGGAATAGGAAAGGAGGGAGGATGGAAGGTGGTAGAGAAAGAGAGGGATGGATGTAGGAGGCAAGGAACCGGAAGTGAAAGGAGTAAAGACAGAAAGGATGGATGAAGAGAGGAAAAGAAGGAAGGGGGACAAAAGGGAACTTAAACTACAGCAAGGAGATAGGAAAGGAGGGAGGATGGAAGGTGATAGAGAGAGAGAGAGAGAGAGAGAGAGAGAGAGAGAGAGAGAGAGAGAGAGAGAGAGAGAGAGAGAGAGAGAGAGGAAGTGTACATTTCCATGAGCAGCACAGCAGTAATTCCAGATACAGTAAGTGTGTGGTTGGCAAAGAATGAATATGTGTGTGTGTGTGTGTGTGTGTGTGTGTGTGTGTGTGTGTGTGTGTGTGTGTGTGTGTGTGTGTGTGTGTGTGTGTGTGTAGAGAGTGAAACAGATTTAAGAGGTGAAGACTTGCTGCCGTTATTCAATGTTTCTTATCATCAATAACTCACATTGGTCCGTCTCTCTCACTGTCTGACTTCCCGTCTGTCTCTCAGCTCAAAGCCCGTTTCATCAGATATAACACAGATGCTCACTGCAGTTTATTTTCTTAAACAAACTAAGAGAAGGTGCAGTTGTTTGGGACTATTTTTAGTGTCAGAGTTCTTGATTTAAAGTCAGAATTCTGAAAAAAAAGTCTGAATTCTGACTTTAAATTAAGAACTATCAACTGATTGATTTTAGATGACAAAAGCTGAACTTACACCGTTGAAAAAGTTTAAGAATGGAACAACAAAACTGCATCAAGATCAAAACAACATTGGCACAAACTATCTCTTCTTTTCCACGAAAAAAAAATGGCAAAGCAAAAAACATTTGATAAATCTCTCCAATCGTATTGAAGACAGACAAACTGATAAGACCTCCGATCGACGATGAGGGATGGATAGAGGAGATGGAGGATGGGAGGATGAGGATGAGGATGGAGGATGGGAGATGGAGGATGGAGGATGGAGGATGGGAGGATGGAGGATGGAGGGTGGGAGGATGGAGGATGGAGGGTGGGAGGATGGGAGGATGGAGGATGGAGGATGGAGGATGGAGGATGGGAGGATGGAGGATGGGAGGATGGGAGGATGGAGGATGGGAGGATGGAGGATGGAGGATGGGAGGATGGAGGATGGGAGGATGGAGGATGGAGGATGGGAGGATGGGAGGATGGAGGATGGAGGATGGAGGATGGAGGATGGAGGATGGAGGATGGAGGATGGGAGGATGGAGGATGGAGGATGGGAGGATGGAGGATGGAGGATGGAGGATGGAGGATGGGAGGATGGGAGGATGGAGGATGGGAGGATGGAGGATGGGAGGATGGAGGATGGAGGATGGAGGATGGAGTCTCTCAGTTATGAGTGTTATTAAGAAATGGCTCGGCCGCTAACGGAGCGCTCAAATGGCGGTACAGCTGAACGCTTCACGGCCCAGCAAACACAAGCTCGACCGCCCTCTCTCTCTCTCTCCATCTCCAGTTTATCTAATTCTCTCTCTCTCTCTGATGCATTCATCTCTGTGACCTCCAAACTCTCCCCTGTTACATTTTAAATTGTATAAATCCATTCAATCCATTGGTTTGAGAGAGTGCAGCAGTCCGTCTGTGTCTGTGTGTGTGTGTGTGTGTGTGTGTGTGTGTGTGTGTGTGTGTGTGTGTGTGTGTGTGTGTGTGTGTGTGTGTGTGTGTGTGTGTGTGTGTGTGTGTGTGTGTGTGACAGGCAGTAAACAAGGTAATAACAGGGCTGCTGCAAACGATTCACTGCTGTCATAGCTTTGATTGGAACATGACAGCACACATCCTTCTTTATAATACTTTAAAAAATGACAACTTAAAGCTGCTACGAGGAACTTTCCTTTAGTGTTGTTTTTGGCGCTCCCTGTGGACTAAAGTGGTACTGCCTCTGAGCACCAGAGTCCCTTTAGAAAACCTCTCATTTTACTGCAGCAGGGTCTGACAGTCTGACCCGCTCAGTCCTGGTTCTGGTTCTCTGGTTTCTCCAGAATCCGACCCGGTGGCTCCGATGACGAGCTTTAAGAATAACTTTATAGAAACAGACGATCTTCTCTCTGATGGTCTGTTTACTGATGGAGGTCTATAGAGGATCAGGACTACACTGAGACTGGATCAGGACCAGATTAAAGATCCTCACTGTCACTTTAAAGAATAAAACTGCAATAAATCAAGCACATTGGTTCCAACTGAAGACATAAATCTTTAATATATACTTTCATGTTTAAATTATGTCCTATTCCCCTTCTGGTCATTGTAGTTTTTAAACAAACAAACAAGAAGAAATAGTGACTTTGTTGGGGACTATTTTCAGCTCCACTGAGTGATCTGAGTTTGTGACAAGAAGAAAAACATAGAATATATAACTGATTTGTCCTTTAAACCAAATGTTTCTTTAAAGCTATTAAATCAAGGATTTGCTGTAATATAATAGAAGATGTCGCAAGTAATCCGTCATAAGAAAATATCACTTCAAGTCACAAAACACAGAATATTAAGACAGTAATATACCAGTTCCAAACTTGCATCTTCATGCAAACAAACAGTGAATAAATGTGTCCAAAATATGAAACCAGAATTTGATCATCCACATTAAGATTGCCTCAAAAAAGAACAATAAGTTATTCCTCCTGTAATCTCCATGGAGAGCCGTGATCACGTCTGGCACCTTGTAATACCTGACTTAGAAACACTTTACATACTTGCTAGATCTTGTTTGGACTCAGAGAATATTCATTATGTTCACACATGAAACGCTACAATCCTAATTAAAAATCAATCCTTTTGTCCGGTACAATTAATCCAGCCATGAGAAATTTGTTCTCCCGAATTAATCAAACATTGCAGATTGGTTGTTTGTTGTTAATTTCCCTAATTTTACTCTGCACAATAATTCCGGATGATTCATTTACTCCAAAGTCTGTCAAAAAAATTTGGATTTTACATTAAATCACACGACATTTACTGGTTGTGACGGAAAGGAACTCACCCACCCTACTATCTGTATATCCACAGTTACCATGGTAACTGTTATTCTGTATCTATTCGTGGGTTATCCTCCAGATACCAAGACAATTTGATGGGTAGAACTCCCTCAACTACCGTCCCGTCCAATCATGTGGAATGGCAATCGGTGTTGCACAAAAAAGCTGCTTATTCCCCAGTTTACTCTGACATTTTGATTCACGATCAGCTGTTGGAGGAGGGGAAAGAAATAATTAAAAAATAAAGAAAAAACACCCTTTGAGACAAACTCAGGCCGCTAACTAATTACCAACATATATCACCGCTGGCTCCGACAAGCCAATTACACCTGATTGGAAATACTTTACTTTGTTCAACACATGCTTTTCATGTCGGTTTTAATTCAGTGTCAAAGCTGGCATTTCTGAATATTAGAGTGGATGATTGACTGCTGAGGGCCGTATGGTGTACAGTACATAAGCCAATAATGTCCCATTTGTCTGGTATGGAGGGAAAGCCAGTTAAACAGATTAGAAAAGGACATTAGACGTATAACTGGGTTAGTAAGGACATCAGCTCTAATGGCTAAACGTCCTTCACAAGAGTCCCGCTATGATTAATACAAAGTGAAACCGACGACTGTGGGAGTTCCTGGAAACACAAAATGACAGGAATGATGGGAAGGAAGGTCACATCAAGAAAACAAACGAACAAAAATAAGTGTGTTCTGTCTGCAGATGATGTGGCTCCTTCATGGCAAGAATGCTTTCATTGTTCATCTTCAATTAGCAATTCAAGACTCTGAAGAGAAACCACTTATGCATCTCTTAATTTGACTGAAGAACCCATAAAAACACCAGCGCCTCTTCAAAGACATCTTGAACGACCACTACAACCTCTTAAATCCATTGAACTGCCTAAATGACCTGTAAACAGCCCTTGACCGTAATGGAAAATGCTTTGAACGCAACACCTGTGTGTAATAAATGTACATGTTCTTGGACGACCCGTTGATCCTTTTACCAAGTTTACATACACCTCCACCTGTCTGATAGAAACCTAAAATACAACAACAACCCAGACGCCTCTTGAAAGACACTTGAAACATTCTGAAACATTCCCGGAATCCCTCTGTTGCAAAACCTTAAAGACATCTAGAACTCTTTAAAAACATCTAGCATTCATGTAAACAACAACCAGTACCTTAGAATGCCTTTGAAACTACCTTGAAATCCTTAAATAACACGTCCAGCTCCTTAATGACCACCAGAACTCTCTAAAAACACCTGAATACCAGTCAGGAACTTGTTTAACAACCAATGGAACTCTCTGTAAACTTCATCAAACAAAACCAGTAACCCTGTAAAGACCGTAGAACTCCCTAAAAGACACCTAGAATGTATGTGATGTTTGTAGAGTTCCTTGAAGAAACTTCTGGACAAAGAAAACAACTTTAGAATAATAAAGACATCCAGAACGTTCTAAAGACACCTACGATCTGATGATCCCTAGAACTCCTAAATGCCTTCCTAAATCCTGCAGACATCTACAGAGACCCTCTAGAACACCCTGAAATGCTAAAACATCCTGCCTTTGCAACAAAAGACCTAGTAGTTCATGGTCTTTCCCTTGAGTCACAGGTCTTTAAAACAATTAAAGAACCCAACAAAACCCTAGAACTTTCTTAAACAGGCAAATTGTCCAGAATTGCTTTAAAGGCCCTAAGACCTCTTTCAGCCACACCTAAAATAATCTGCAAACAGTCCAGCATCGCTTGAAAAGCCCTAAGAACTCCCTTGAAAGTCCTCTGAAATCTCTTCGAAACCCTGAAAATGACTAAAACAGCCCCTAAATTTTCCTCAACCAGGCTCTTCTCATACACTGTCTGTCTATATACTTATGAAACGTAATGCACTATAATAAGTATACAATCCACATAATCAATTAGGATGTAATCTACGTAATCCTGAGCCAGAGAAAGTGACTTGGTATAAAGACTGTCAAAGACCAGGTAGGATAGAGGTAGGGATGTATGGATGGGTTTAAAAACAGACCGAGGAGACTGTTCATGTCCCGTGTAAACCCAGATGTGAACTTTCATTTATCAAATAACTTCTGTTAAGCTTAACGTAATTTAAGAAACCTTACTTTAGTAGTTATTTTAACCTAAACCACGATCTTTTACGAAACCTAAATGAGTAGTTTTGTTGCCTTAATACTAGGTTCATGGAGAATTGATCGTTCCAGTTGCTGACCATTTGTATGATAATGCACAAAAAGTAACACAATAACTTTTTCTCAACATATCATACTAACCGTTGTATGAGGACAGACTGGCTAAACAGCTCCTAAAACGCCATGAAGAACCTTCAGAAATCTCCTTGACCACTTCAAGACTTGTTTTAAAAACCCTTAAAATTAAACAAAAGTTTGGTGTTTGCAACGTGACTGAAATGCAACAAAAGGGTTCCCCCAAATTCTCCCACGACAGCCAATCACAAAGCTGTAATCTGACCCCAGTCACATCATTGTGAGCATAAAGACATTATAGATAAAACCAGACTTGTGTGGTCCAATTGAAACTACAGCGGACTGTTTCTCTGAGATCACTGCGGAGGAACAGTCATCAGAACTCAGCTGTGAACAAATCTATGTAGACACTCAGTGAGACAAAAACATGTCATCTTATATTCAAACCCTCCGAGAGAAACTCAGCCTGATTCAATGAGTGAACGACTCTCTCTCTCTCTCTCTCTCTCTCTCTCTCTCTCTGAGCGTCCTCGTGTTCTGGTTAATTGTCGCGTCTTTCAGGGAATAAACAGAAACAAGCGACTGTATTTGCCGTCATTACAACACACTGTTGGACAACAACACTTCCCGGAGCGTTTTTTTGTGTTTGCCAACAAAATAAAGAAAAAGGTGTTGGAGTAATTGTTTCCATGGTGATTATTTTCTCCCTCTTTGGTGTGTGAGTGTGTGACAGCATGCAGGACGAGAGAGAGAAGAGTTGAACGAAAAACGCCCGCCAGCTACGTCGGCAGCCGAAAGCAATTTCCTCGTCTAAATTTAGTTATGCAAAGCCTATGGGCATCATCAGCATTTGGTAATTAGTTTTATAATTACTGCTGTTTTCCTCTCTCCCTCTGTCATTCCATTTTTCTTTACACTGCAACCGGGGAATCAAAACATCTCACACATCGCAGCTGGCCAAATTACTCTGCCGTTTATTAAGTGCGAGCATGCATGCGCGGCGAGCGGCGGATTGTTTAGCCGGCGGACGGAGATGGCGTCTTGGCGAGCCGGGGCTTAGCCGGAGGAGGGCCGAGAGGGAAAAAAATCGCCACAGGTTTCTGCAGCGTTTGACAGGTTTATTATGTGAAGAAGCAGCAGCTGGTCGGCTCCTCTGCCTCTCATTTATTTATTTATTTTCCCACAGAAGATGAGATCTGTGCGTAAAAAGGCTGAAGTGATTACGACTGGATGGGGGGTCTTTGGGATGGAAATAACAATTATCTCCCAATGTGTACATGCTGTAGTCTAAAGTAACGGAGGCTCAGTGCTTCGTATGCTTTCATTGGGTCCCACTGTGCTCGGGTTCTGGACGGGAGCCGTGTTGTTGTTGTCAGACATCAGCGGGACGACAGTCCAGCTGTTAAATGACGACAAACCTGAATTTAAACAGCTGGAGGGAGATCGGCGTCGGTTCGCTTACAGACGGAAAAACATCAGGATGTTAGCTGGAGAGAACCTCGTGGTCTGTCAACGCAAATCTGGATCAACACACCTCTTAAACCACCAGCTCTCATACTCCACAACTTGTCAAAATACAGACGGCTGGTTGGACCCTCGATGCTTCAGAAATCAACACATTTAGTTGCTGTAGTCGATGCATCAGGCTTTCAACTAACACCTATAAAACACCTCCTTTGGCATTAGCGGACAGGAAGAGCATTGGGCATCCATGAAGTCCTTCTATGGCAGGAGATGTTGGTGGTGGAGGGGTCCAACAAACACAGAACTTTTTGTCCAAGAGACTGGTGTCCATCTTCCTATTGTGCATCTAGAAGTAAACAGTGATCCGGTTCTAAATGGAAACCTGTTCTAAACGAGTAACACCCGGAGCATTGATGCAGTCCGGAGTTAGCGGTTCTGCTATCTGTACTTTAGAAGCACAAAGATCCAGAGCGGTTCTACACGTTCCTCCAGCAGACTCTGAGAACTCTCCTTGTCTCAAACTCAATAAAAGCCTCACAAGTTAAGGAGGAAACAGCAGCAGTTTATCTCAACATCTGGACAACAAGCAGAACATCAGTCTGCAGACATGATCAGTGTTCTACTGTTTGGAGATCAGCTGCAGGTCACGGTCGTTTTTTAGGCTTCGTGTTTTGTTGCTTTTTCTGATAGAAGCGTTCGTCACACACGATGTGTTCGAAGACTGTTGGAAAGATGAAAATCTGACAATAACGACTGTTTCTACAGCTTCTGGCTGTGATAAACGGCGTAGTTTGTGTAGTTTAAACATGTTTTCAATCCCCTGTCTGGTTTTGTGGTTCAGAGATGGAACGGAGAATCTGAACCGTTTAGAGTTAAAACATCAGATTCGGTTTAGTTCGTTTCACGTTGAACCTTGCCTCAAATCCTTTGTTTGTAAAATCTCATGTTATGAAATTTAATGATTTGGTATTTATTATAAAATAATGCAAACAATGTTCAGAGCTAAAACAAAGTCACGAGTGTAAATATGATTTGAGAGATGTTTGTAAGTTTACCGTTCAAAAAGCTAAAAGGGGGATTAAAAGAAGATTCATTTCTATCGCTGGGGTTAAAATATGGAACAATGCGAATATAAATGTAAGAATGTGAAACTCTTTTTTTGGTTTTCAAAAGGACTGTTTATAAAACTATTCTTGAGGGTTACAAGTCTGAATGAAATATATTTTTACTTTTCTTTTTTTATATATTTTGTTTTCTTGATGTCGGCTTGATTGATGGGAAAGTTGGATAGGCATATATAATAAAGGATTAATTATCATAAGGTTAATGCTTCTGCCTTTTCAGTTATATTGTGTACTATATTACATATATGCTGTATACATTGTATTGTGTGTGATGACTGAATGACTAGCCTCCTCTCCGTCTCAGTCGTCAGCTCTGAATCACAGCCGGACTGCAGGCTGGGTTTAGAGTGGGAGGGGGGGAAGTGGGAGGGGCTTTGATGTGAGCGCCGCGTTTATCCGGGTGTCGGGGTCACTGTGTTCCCTCAGTATAATGGAGGAAGCCATTAGCCCAGCCAGCAGGCCGCATCATAAAAACGTCAGCTGGTACAAAGAGACGAGATGGATCATAACGAGACGAGACTCCCGCTGCTCCCCCCTCTCTCTCTCTCACTGATAGCCCCTGTCTCTCTAATTGACTGTCTCGTTCATTTCTCTCTCTGTCTCCCCCCGTCTCGTCTTTATCCCTCTCGTTTTTCTACACAGCCTCTCTCCTCTGATGTTCGTCCCTCTCTCTGTCTCTCTACCTCCCCCATTCTCTCTCTCTCTCTCTCTCTCTCTCTCTCTCAGCGAGTCTCGCTAAGCAGGAGGTTGATTTTGTGTAAAGCGGCCGTCTGGCTGGATGTGATTCTGGAGTGGTTTGGAACACACACAGATCAGAAATCACTTTCTAGAACACGAGGAGTCAGATAGGATTATGGTATAATGGAGACGATGTTTCACAACATGATTTCTATGGAAACATTTCAACATAGTGTGCTAGGGTCGGAATGATACTCAATAAAGGAGATTTGAAAATGCACCCCCCTTGTTATTCTGCCATCCCCCCTCTCCATCTCCTCGTAGGGGCAGAATATGTTAGTTAGCCTGATTAACTGATCCTTTATCTGACGGAGGACATGCTGGTTATGACGACTTTGTAGCTAGAACTACGAAGACGAGTTGTAATTCTTAGATGTCTCAAAAAATTTGTAAGAAATGATTATGAAACAGAGCACAAAAAGAGTCGTTGGACGGGTTAATCAGGAACCCGATCTTTCACCCAGGAAACTGCTACTCATTCTCCTTGAAGTCATCGGTGATTAGTTACCTAACTTGCATACTTTAGTAACGGAACTTCCTTAGTTATTTCAAACAAAATGA
>NC_072463.1:1279691-1297191 GCF_027596085.1 Anoplopoma fimbria | reverse complement strand
TGTGTGTGTGTGTGTGTGTGTGTGTGTGTGTGTGTGTGTGTGTGTGTGTGTGTGTGTGTGTGTGTGTGTGTATGTTTCTGCAGCTTCTCCATGTTGTTTGATGGCAGTTTAAAGGGTCCAGAAGATCTCTGCAGCTCTGCTCACCTCTGTTCCGATGTGCCGATGATTGTATGTTCAGATTCATTGGAAGTATAAAAGGTTCGGTTGAAGGTATAAATACATAATCATATGGAAGCTAAGAGGCTGAAGCTGTCGTTATGGTTTGAGTTCACAGTGAGAGTAATTATTAGGACTTAAATTAAGGAAATTTGAGGTAATTTGAATCAGGAATCATAAAAAACTTGGTACAGAAATAATAAGTTATTACAAACAATTTAAAGCAAGTTTTGCGTCTAAAAAAAGAGTCTTTATCTTATTATTTTGAGTTATTATTACTATTTAATGAATGAAGAATGTTACAGAATCCAAACTACAGCAATTTATTGATGCTTAAATATCATATATCTAAGTTTTATTGTGAAAGGTAAAAACAGGAAGGAGTGGATCTGGTAAATTCCGCCTTTGTTAAAAGGAGTAATAAAGTTTCGATCTGGATTCAGACTACAGAATAAATGAAGGTGCAACTGCCTTTACATACGATGCAAAAGCTCAGAAAAATCGACCTCCTTAATATTTGTGTGTGAAAGTTTTCATGACAAAAATAGTAGTTTAAAAATATCTATTGAGGTGCGTATTAATTGTGCAAAAATAAAAGTCCCCAGTGTGTACAGGCCGTTAGACTGCACTCAGTAATTAAGGGTAACATGCTGGTCCTCACATTGATTTGAATGGAGGTGCTGTGCTTACAGCCTGGAGCAAAACCTTTAAAACAGAACCAACTTTTAGAGAAACGCAACCTGACGTCATTCTGCAGTGGCCAATCAGAAGCTGATCTATGAGCCGTTCAAATCAAATGGGTGTCACTGGAATACATTGCAATGCAAGTGGTGTGAATGCATTCTGAAAACAGTGAGCAAACACAAATGATGGTCCATAATTAATGCATGAGAAAGGTTCACGGTGATGTGAGAAAACTGTCAATCAAAGCGTGTCTGTATCAAGCCAACGAACACTGACGAACCACAATGAGAGAGATAGTTCTTTGGCTGTTTGACTGAAAAGCATGGACGATAAAGTTCGGCAGTGATGCGTACAAGCTACAATATGCAAAAGAAAAAAGCCAGATTTCATGAGGACCTTTCTTGGTGCAAAAAATGATCAGAAGGTTCCTAACTGTGACCTTTAAGTGATGGAGGAAATCTAAAGATACGGCTTAAAAAAACAAACCAAGAAGCAACAAGAAAAGGAGAATCTTGCTCATGCATCACCCGATAGCAAAAATGAATATATAAAATAAAAGGTTTCCTGTGGGACCTGAAATAGTTTATGGAAGAAAACTTTCTTGACAAATCTTCACCCTCTGGTTCCTTAACAAGTCTTTCTTAAACTTTCTCTGCTTCACAAACCTAAAGATCTCAAATAAACGTTCTACCTTTGACGGAGGTGTTGGGCGGCGGTCCCTCCATCCGCAGGTTCCACGGCGGGTCCCCCTGGTTGGCGAAGTCCCTCATCTTCAGGTAGCTGATGGTGAGCCGGATGATGGAGGCCTTGTCCAGCTGGCTGGTGATGGCGCCCGGCAGCGGCAGCATCTTGGCCAGTTCGTAAAACTCAAAGTTCTCCTTCCCCCGCCGCGACCGCGCCGCGTCCCGAGACTTCTCCTTCCTCAGAGCCTGCAGCCTGGACGGAGAACACGAGAACGTTAGGAATCTGGATTATGAAGGGCGCGATGCACACATGTAGATTTGTAGACATGAATATGGTATCATGAAACTTTTTCAGGATGTCCAACTCAGGCTTTGATGTAAATCCTACATTTTAAACTGGATCAATAATGAAATACAGTTAAAGTCAAAGTTCAGCTTTGTGTAACGCAGGTAGATTGGGTTAATTAAATGCAGCAGAAGCCAACGTATCTTCATTTTCAATAGTAGTGTAAAAGCAAACTGAATATTATACGTTTCCCAGCATGCATTGTTATCTCGTCCACCAAAACTGATCAATGCTTCCCTGTGCAGTGTTTGTTATTGTGATAGCTCAGAACGTCTTCTGTTCTACACACTCAACTGTGCTGAACGCCGGCTCAGCTCACAGTGCAGCAAAGGGAAGTCATTTATTGAATATTTCTAATTTTAGTCATTTTCTTGTTGCCGTACAAAATGTTAGGAAACAAAGTTAGGATTAGACGTTTTCTGACAATTTGTTGATATGAGAATTAACTAATCCTTTCTCCTTTTCCTTTCCTCATATTGAAACTTCTGTCTCTCTCCTTCACTCCTTCACTTCCTCTCTTCCTCCGTCCTCTTCATCACTTTCCACTCTATTACTTCACATGAGAGAGCCGCTCTGTTTATTCTCTCTCTCTCTCTCTCTCTCTCTCTCTCTCTCTCTCTCTCTCTCTCTCTCTCTCTCTCTCTTTCACCCTTCAACAACAACAGTGACGACCATACTTTCCTGCGGCCTCTCATCATCATCGGACGCCGTTATGAATTAACTTGGCAATAAATCAGCTGCTAAAAACCTCTGTGGGCTTCCTGCCGGCCACACACACACACACACACACACACACACACACACACACACACACACACACACACACACACACACACACACACACACACACACACACACACACACACACACACACACACACACACACACACACACACACACATAAAGACAGGTGATTAATTTTTGTCGGTGCATAAAAAAAAGAGAGGAAAGTGTTGGAGGGATAAGGGAGGGAGATGGGGGATGTAAAGAGGAAAAGAGGGATGAGATGGAAGGATAGGGGACAAACACTTTAGGAGGAGGAGGAGGAGGAGGAGGAGGAGGAGGAGGAGGAGGAGGAGTTGTTTAGGGCTAGGGATGAAAAATGGCTGTCATCTGGAGAAGAATATCATTTTCATACTGTTTGTCATTTATTTATCAGCGGGAACAAACAGTAAATGAAAAGAGAGGGGAGGAGAGAGGAGGAGAGGAGCAGGTATAAGGGAGAACGGGGGAGGATAAGAGAAGAGAAAGTAAAAGGGGGAGAGAGGGAGAGGAAAAGGGAGGAGGGAGGATAGAAGGTAGGAGGGAAGAGGACAGAGGAAGAAGGGATAAAGGTGTAGGAGAGAGGAGAGGGATAAGGGAGGGATATGGGAGGAGGAGAGAGAACAAGAGGAGAGAAGAAGGGATTAGGGTGGAGGAGAGGAGGACAGAGGTGTGATTGAAGACAGATGGCTGATGGGAGAGTGAGGAGCAACGAGGAGCAACGAGGAGCAACGAGGAGCAGAGAGGAGCAGAGAGGCAGACGGAATTTATTTGTTCCGCAAACTTGAAAAGCATTATGTTGATTGACGACAAATATGACTCCATGTCTGTCTGCTATGTGTGTGTGTGTGTGTGTGTGTGTGTGTGTGTGTGTGTGTGTGTGTGTGTGTGTGTGTGTGTGTGTATACATGTGTGAGTGTGTGTGTGTGTGTGTGTGTGTGTGTGTGTGTGTGTGTGTGTGTGTGTGTGTGTAAGTGGACAAGGAGGTGTGTTTGACCTTGACTCAAACAGACATATTTATCATGTACCGGCTGAGTAGGTAAATGCAACACTTGTTGTGATCTGTGTGCGTGTGCGTGTGTGTGTGTGTGTGTGTGTGTGTGTGTGTGTTGCGTGTGTGTGTGTGTGTGTGCGTGTGTGTGCACGTGTGTGTGTGTGTGTTGGTGTTTGGGTCTTATAAACATGAAATGAAACCGTGTCGTAAAGTTCAGCCGGGTGACTTGATGGTGTTTTAAAGAGCTTGTCTGGGCAGGCGAGTGTGTGTGTGTGTGTGTGTGTGTGTGTGTGTGTGTGTGTGTGTGTGTGTGTGTGTGTGTGTGTGTGTGTGTGTGTGTGTGTGTGTGTGTGTGTGTGTCATGTCGTAAAGTTCAGCGAGGTGGGTCGATGGCTTTTTAAAGAGCTTGTCAGCTGAAAGGAAGAGATATGTGTGTTTCGTGTGTGTGTGTGTGTGTGTGTGTGTGTGTGTGTGTGTGTGTGTGTGTGTGTGTGTGTGTGTGTGTGTGTGTGTGTGTGTGAATGTTTGAGGAGTGCGTAGGCAGCGAGCATGCTGGGAAGGTCGCGGTTTAACTTCCTGGTCAATTTGAGGTCAAACTGGCCATCAGTCATGTGACGGGCGCTGTCGTCGGGCAGATATAGTGACTGAGCTCCTCTCACGCAGACGGAACAACTCGAACAGAAAACACAATTTAGAAAATGAATTTAACTTTCTATTTAATAATCGTTACTTCTAAAATAACTTTGTTTATTTTGTAACCAGTTGCTGTTTGAAGTACAGAAGTACATGATGAAAATACTTTAACATAAGTCAACATTGACAGTTTTACAGTTGACATGAACAGCGGTCTACTGGGTGAAAGTCCTGTCATTGATTTACCTTTCTATCCCCTCTCTTTATAGTAAGACAGACGCTTTTTCTTTTGCACTTTGGGGTTAAGTTTCTTGCCCAAGGGCTCATGGACATGGACTATAGGAGCCGGGGATCGAACCCCCATCCTCTGATTTAACAACCCGCTCTACAACTGAGCCACAGTTGCTCCAAACACGTTTAGGAAAATATTGTGGTGATTGATTGATGATTCTAAAATTGCCCGTAAGTGTGGATGAGAGCGTAACGGTTGTATTCTGCCGACCGACTATAGCGGAGCCGGGGATTTAACCTCCGATCCTCTGATTGCAGGATGTGCCGCTCTACCACTGAGCCACAGTCCGTCCTCAGTTCCAATTTTTTTTGTTGGGGAAAAAAGCAGTTCTCAGTGTTTTGTGACTGACCTGCTTTTCAGTAGAATGCACGTCGATTGGAACTTTATTTTATTGTGTGTTTTCCTTCCTCAGAGACTGAAGAACATTTACTGTCAGGTCTCCGCTGCGTTCTGTTCCAACAGAAATCAATTTTTGTTCAATTCATATTTTAGTATAAACACGTCTTTTGTTCCGTTCAGATATCCGAGTATCTGTTTACATGATCAGCTCGTCCATCTGCAGAGGCCAAACTGAGAGGAAGAATATTTCAGAGTGCATTTAAGAAAACAAAAGAAAAATAAATAAATCCATGCAGGAACGTCTGCAGGTGAGATAAAGAAGAAACACAGAGGAGCAATATGAAGAGAGAGAGAGGGGAGATGAAGGCGGGAGATAAAAACTCAGAGGAGAGCTGCACGGTGGCCGACGGGGGAGATCGGGGGAGGGTGGAGGTCCTGACCGCCGATAGCCATCACACACACACACACACACACACACACACACACACACACACACACACACACACACACACACACACACACACACACATAGTTAAACAAAGCCTGCACAGATTTGAATCTGGTTAAGATGGACGTCCAGATACAAAGTGTGTGTCCAGAGGAAGAGGAGGAAAGGAAATTAAACGATGTGAGGAAAATAGATTTTTTAACGGAGCAAGAGGAAAAAGAAAGAAAGTGAATATCTGAGAGTGTTGCAGAGGAGAAAGAAAGAAGATAAAGATATGAAAAGTGTAGGATTAATTTAGAAAACAGGTTGAAATACAACTTCAATCTGCAGCATGCACTGAAATCTAGAAGGTTTACACTCATAAAGGGTAAAAATGTCACATAGTCATGCTGTTCTTTGTAAATCATCATCAAAATCAAAAGTGTTTATATTTGTTTCGAACTCAAAGTACAAAGGTGAGGGGAAAAGAAAGGTTTTCAGAAGAGATGGGAGATGTGAAGTAGTTTAAATATGGATATGGGTGCAGATTTAGAAATCAAGCTGACAGAAGAAGTTGTAAAAGGAATGACGATAGAGTAGAGAAAAAGAAAGTCCCGCGTGTCGACTCACGAACAAGCTTAAGTTTTCTCCTTAAGTATGAAACTAAAGGCTCACTTTCTCCTGAGCTGAGGGACTGATTTAAGCACACAATCGCTGCAGAGGTTTCATAATTTAAGGACAAACTTTAAAGTATTTACTGCATTGAAAGACATTATACAAAAGGTAAAGTTCGTCGGTTTCCATGGAGACCGTTTGTCGGCAGTGCCAGGCCACTGTTCTACCACCATGGTTATCTTATGGTTATGATACGGAGCTGCAGGGATGACGTCAAAAGGAAGAAGCCGTTGTGATTCCTCTGTTGGAGTTTAGATTGTAACAATAAATAATCTCTTCTTACACCTTTTGTTCAGCAATAAAATCAGCCAGGAGACTTTTGTTCAGTCCCGAAGCCAAACTGAATTGTTGCATACTTAAATAACCACAATTTCGTAGTTGTTTTAACCCAAACGAGGGTCTTATACTAAACCTAGTCTTTTGCCTAAACCTTACTAAGTTGTTTCCTGTGAAGACAGAAGTTTATTTTGAAAAGTCTGTATTCATGTAACGAGCAGAAATTGACACGTTTTGTTGGAAAACGTTTCTAGGATATCATACAAACATTTTTTTTGCAGTTTGTGCAGCTGATGATATTTTAAGAAAAACTTAACTCAAACTGTTTTTCTACAACCCTGGCTCTTTTTTTTTGGATTGCACAGCGGACCAATCACAACGTGAGTGTTTGAGTGTCAATTTCAGAAAGTTACAAAAAAAAGGTCTGACACATTAAACCAGAGCAGACGACCACAGAGCTCCTTCAGACGCTTAACGAGGACATCAAGGAACTCAACAAAAGCTGCAGAAACTTCCAGTGTGTGTGTGTGTGTGTGCGTGTGTGTGTGTGTGTGTGTGTGTGTGTGTGTGTGTGTGTGTGTGTGTGTGTGTGTGTGTGTGTGTGTGTGTATTGGTTACATCTCCACTGTTGTACAGAATGTGTTGTCTGCATTCTGCTGTTTATAGTAAAGTAAGTGTCAGTCCTTATGATTTATGTTTCTTATTAATGTCTGTTGTTCACACTGAGCCGTCCACACAGGCCTCTTTTTATTTATTGCCGGTATTTTGGGGTTTAATTGTGTGTTTGGTCTTCTTTTCTGCCAAGGCTACTCTGAGGGAGGCAGTGAAACTCTGTAGAATACAAAGGCTGAAAAGTACCCGTCGATTAAAATAAAGGGAATATATTTCATAGTTCAGTACTTTTTTTTGTAACTGTTTTATTTTATGTGCAATATTATTTTAATTAATCTATGTGCAATATAACTTTGTACAACTTTTTCAATATCATACGCAATATACATTTCCTATTTTAGTTTCCATAAGGCACTGGTGTTAGTATAACTTATTTTATTTACACTTAATAATTTCTATTCTATTGTACATATATGTTTATATTTTTATTCCAAAGTTTTTTGTAATTATTCTGTTCTAATCTTTAATCAAACTCTGGTACAAGAATTTCCTTCGGGATAAATAAAGTTTTTGCTCATCTTATCTTATCTTATCTTATCTTATCTTATCTTATCTTATCCAGCATTCGTAGCCAGCTTGAGCAAAATAATGAGAAGTATGAAGTATAAAGTTCACAAAAGTAAACACAGATAAGTAGAGGAGCTGGATGATTCCTCATGTTGATTCATTTGTCACCTAACTTTCGTGCTTCTTTAACGGCACTTCTGTTGTTATTTTAAACCAAACCACCATCTTTTCCTAAACTTAACTAAGTAGTTTTGTTGAATGAACCTTACTAAGTAGTTTCCTGTGAAGATGGAAGTTTATTTTGAAAAGACTATATTCATGTTACGAGCTGAAACTGTTACGTGTTGATGACTTTATTGAGAAAACGCAGAAAAATGAGGAGCAACTTTTCTTAAGATATCGTAATTATATGAGGATATGTTACATATGTTATCTTTTTATACGACAATAAAAACTAGATCGGTTTCTTTTCATCTGCTGTACTCATTATGAACAGAGAAGTGCTGGTTACTACTTTTCTGTAAAGTCGATATTTAAGATGTTTTTTCAACCAAAACAAAAGTTTACATTCTGCTTTTTTGCTTTTAAAAATATATATAAAATTCTGAATTATTCTTTATCAGAAGGACAAGAAGAGAGAGGAGGTAAAAAACGAGATAGAAATAAAAATGGAGGTGAAGAGAAGAAAGATGAGAACTATCTCTCTCTCTCTCTCTAACTCTTTCAATTCAGCCAATCAGGTGACCCGAAGCACAGGTTCCACCCCGTCAACTCCACGGAGGACGAGAACACACACACACACACACACACACACACACACACACACACACACACACACACACACACACACACACACACACACACACACACACACACACACACACACACACACACACACACACACACACACACACTCTCTCAGACAAAAGGCCCTTCAGGAGGAGGGTAATTGCTTCCATGGCGATGGGAAAGGAAGGCAGAGAACAAGTGTCACTTTGGATTAAGCCCCGCCTGCTGACATCGCCATGGCGATGACACCGCCACTCCGTGTGTGTGTGTGTGTGTGTGTGTGTGTGTGTGTGTGTGTGTGTGTGTGTGTGTGTGTGTGTGTGTGTGTGTGTGTGTGTGTGTGTGTTCACCGATCAGGGAACTGAGTGCCAAAACCAATCTGCCTACTGAGAAAAAGAGAGAGAGGGATGAAATGAAGGGATAGACCATGAAAAACTAGAGAAGAAGAAGAGCCAATAGAGATGGAAAGAGGAGAATGAGGGATGGATGAAGACAGGGAAAGAGGAGAATGAGGGATGGATGAAGACAGGGAAAGAGGAGAATGAGGGATGGATGAAGACAGAGAAAGAGGAGAATGAGGGATGGATGAAGACAGGGAAAGAGGAGAATGAGGGATGGATGAAGACAGAGAAAGAGGAGAGAGGTTAGGAGAAAGGAAGAGGTGGAGTGAGTTCCTATTGGCCGAGAGAGAGTTAGAGGGTAAGTGATTGATCTGTAGTTGTGTATCGATCATAAAGAAATGGTTGTATGGTGAATTTAAACCCGAGAAATTATGGGATGAAAAAACATGCTGTGACTCTGAGAGACAGAGAGAGAGAGAGAGAGAGAGAGAGAGAGAGAGAGAGAGACTATGAGAGTTTGTTGTGTGTCTAGATAGTTCTTGTTGCCAGCAACCAAAGGAATGCAGCTTTTCTTCTGTCTGTCTGTCTGTCTGTCTGTCTGTCTGTCTGTCTGTCTGTCTGTCTGTCTGTCTGTCTGTCTGTCTGTCTGTCTGTCTGTCTGTCTGTCTGTCTGTCTGTCTGTCTGTCTGTCTGTGTGTGTGTGTGTGTGTGTGTGTGTGTCGGGGCAAAGATAAACAGAAGAAGAAGAAGAAGAAGGATTCCGGTCTGAAGCTGCAGCTGATCATGTGTCTCTGTGTTGTTGGTAACTCATTCTGGATCGATCCAGAATGGAAATCTGATTTCATGATCTGCATAATAAGTTTATTTTTGGACGCCTTTGAGTGTTTATGAATTTTATAACTTTGTGATTGTACTTTTTATATATATATACATCCCTCTTTTCTTTTTATTCTTTTCTTTGTATTTTGCATTTCCCCTTCTTAAATAGAAAATAAATATGAACATTATAAGAATGATATAAGTGTGAACAACATCATACGTAAACTCTTTTGTTATTATATAGATTTATATTTTAATGAAACTATGAGACGATATATCACACTCTCTCTCTCTCTCTCTCTCTCTCTCTCTCTCTCTCTCATTGAGACATTTTGAGACATTTTGGAAAACGTCCCTCAGTGTTTTTGGACTCGTTCACACCATCTATCTGTTTTACCAATCTCTGCCTGCCACGCTGCTTTAACATCAACCGGAGCATGACAGCAAGCCACACACACACACACACACACACACACACACACACACACACACACACACACACACACACACACACACACACACACACACACACACACACACACACACACACAGCTGTTTTATAGAAATACATATTTGATTTTACAGAACGGTGACTTGACATCTAAACAGTTTACAAAAGTTTTATTATCGTCTTTTTTGGGGAGAATCAAAGTTACATTTTGTGTTTCTCCTTTAATGGAACACGACTTTACAGAATACAACCTTTTTTTTTTACTATACTACACTACTAAAAGTATTCTTTAGTACTAATAGCATTGCAAAAATGAACTCCTAATTTAAAGAGCAATGATTCAAACTAATCAAATCTTGTGAGAGTGATGTCAAGGAAAAACAGTGACATCATGACATCATTCACAGACTGGAAAGTCATGTTGACATCACACACACCCAAATATAGGAAGAGGAGAATTATATGTAGTATATATGTTTCATTGAGTTGGATGAAAAAATGTCTGGAAAAAAAACATTAAAATTGAGGTCTTGTTTATTGAAAGTGTTGTTTTTTTATATAAAAAATACATATTATTTAAATAGTTCTTGTGTAGGATGAATAACACTTTAGACATGCTTTATTTTATATAATTTAAATGTCTTTATTTACACTAAATTCATGCTTGTTTCTGTCTTTGCATTTACCAAACTTTAAATACATTTAAAAAACAAAAGAATAGACATTTGTTTAACTACAAACAAGATTATGTCTTGTTTCATTTTAGTTAATATTTTTTTTGCTATATCTATTGATTTTTTAGAATACATTTCCATGAAACTTTACAAACTATTCTAAAACATTTCCAGTGTTCACTTCTTACACCATTCTTTAAACAAAATAAAAGCATGTTTATTTATTATCTGAAAAAGGTTTGTTCTCATTAAAACAGGTTGAACATTGAGATTATTAATCTCTCAAACATTCACTGGATGATTTAATAGGCACATAAATAATCAGTATATTTACATTTAATCATAATGTGCCTCTTAAACCTGGAACTCTAATTTAGTCGAACAAATATATATTTTAATTCCCCGTCGTTAACACAGTGACATCGTTTATTCAGTGAACATCTAGAAAGGAAATGTTTTGCTTCCAGACATTTTGTCATTTTCATTTCACAACAGCACTTATCTGCTTTAGAAGGAAACTTTAATGCTCAAATTAATTAATGCAAAATTAAGCAACGCTCGTGTGTGATAATGAACATTAAGGGTGATAATGTGAATTTTATGGATTTGAGTTGAGGGTATTAATTACTAAAGATGAATAATAACATGAATTAATAAGAAAGAAACCCCACATTTAATAAATTACAGGGAGCCATCTTGTAAGTTACACACTTTTCAATGGCGAACATTAATAAAAAAAAATAAAATACAAAAACACCGAAACTGAACACGTTAATGACTCAAATGTTCATAATTCATGGCGCAAAAATCAATCTGGTGCTGCTGGGAAATCATATTTCAGATTAACACGTCAGCTGGATAAATAAACCTGAAGATTTATGACCCTAAAGGTTTATTTACTGATGTTTTTTTACTGTTTTTACCCATAATAACTTTAATTGAGGCTAACATTATTAATTATTTTCTGCATGTTGCCATTGTCGATTCATTAATGCATCATATTATATTTATTGTATTTATTATTTATAGCAATTGTGTGAGTTTTTAAACGGATGTTTTCATATAGTTTTGCCTCCAATTATTTCAATTTATCAAGACTGTTCTACGTTGTTTTGATCATTTATTCACCGTGGAACTTTTTTCTTAAAGAATTAATGGTGAGTCATCGATATAGAAATGATCATTTTGGCGGTGAAGTATTCCTTTAAGATTTAAAAAACTTTGGAACAGGAAACAAACTTGGGATTGAATGTAATCATGGACTTTGCAGAAATGTCCAATATTGATATTGTTCTACGACGATACGGTTAGCTAAACGTTAGTGTTAATGCTAAGCTAACCTCTGTGGTAACATCACAGTCAACGTTGTTCCAGATTGGCTTCAAAACTGGGCAAGACTACAGGTGAAAAGGCTAAAAAAAAAAAGAAATAAGGAATAGATATCATCCTGAAACTTTACCGGTATTTTAAGTTTTCTGGAATGTTATGTTGAAATATGCAAATGAAGCATTATGGTACCAAATATGTGCTTATTTTCATTAAATTACAGAACATAAATCTGAACATTGGATAAAACCAGGTTCAAAATTCTTGTTTCATGATGTTAACATATTAGAGTCAAAGGTTTTAACAGAGGTTGTTTTTATATACTCATTGTGTCACTCCATAAATCAGTAAATAATCAATATTCTCCATGTTTTTAGTACTTAAATGTTGTATAAATCAGGCTATGAATGATATCTGAACAAACCCCTCTGTGTTAACCTTCAGAATATAGAGAGGAATGAAGCTGTAAAGTTTGGTGTATGTAAGAGCTACTGAAGTGGAGATTTATGGATCAGAGTCTGAGAAAAAACTCATTTAGAGAAAACGTCCTTTAAAGAAATGTTTAGTTAAATTACATGTTGAAGACTCTACAGGTGAATAGGGTAAAACAAATAACTAATAGATATCAACATGAAACTTCACCAATTGATTACTGACATTAAGACAATTATTTTTTATATTACAAGTTTTCTGAAATGTTATGTTTAAATATGCAAACGAGGCATTATTAATTGGGATTTTTGGTGAATTTAATTATGCTTTTTAAAGTAAATTTGACGTCGTATTTAGTTTTTCCTGCACTAAATATATTTAAAGGAATTATTGAAGGTGCAGACTCGTGATCATAAACTCTCTGTCTCCTGCTGAAGTAAAGGAAACATTTCATAAAGTAGGAAATAAATAAATAAACACAAACAATGACGGAGAGAAGATCAGACGCTGAAGGGCAGAAGGAGGGATGATGAAAGGAGGATGCAAGAGGAGGAGAAGGAGGAGACAGCTGCACACGGAGAGTTTAATCATCTTCACCTTCACCTCCTCTGAACTCACCCTCTCTCCCCCTTCATTTGCTTTCAGTCATCCCTTCTCTCCTTTCCTAACTCCTCATTCTCTCTCCTTCACTCCTTCCTCAACCTCCTCTTCTCTCTTCCTTCCCAACTGTGTCCTTGCTTAATATCTCTCCTTCTCCACTCTCCTCTTTCCCTCTCCTACCCCCCTTCCCTTGTTGCTTCCTTTCCTCTCCTCTGTCACCTTCTTCCCTCTTCTCCCTTCCTATGCCGTTCCTTTTATTTCCTTCCTCCCCTCTTTACTCTCCTCTTCTTCTCTATTGTATCCTATCTTCTACTTTTTATGTCCCTTCCTCTCTTCACTTCCTCCCCCATCGTCTCATGTCCTCCTTTACTATCCTTGCTTCCTCTCTTGTGTCCTCCTTTCCTTTCCCATATCCTACTCTCCATTTGTCCTTCCTACATCCTTCTGTGTGCACTTCATCCCCTCTACCTCTCACTCATCTACTTCTTTTCTGTATCCTACCTCCTCTCCTCCTCCTCCCTCCCTTCCTCTCCTCATCCCTCCTCTCTGGGTTCAGTGGAGTGGAACGGTTCAGTATTAGCTCTGAAATTAGCAGCAGTCCCTCGTTAAAGAGTTGGCAGGGGCGCACACACACACACACACACACACACACACACACACACACACACACACACACACACACACACACACACACACACACACACACACACACACACACACACACACACACACACACAGTGTTAACGGTGTAAAAGCTGTTGCCACCTTGGAGACAGTAAATTACTAGAGCCCGTCTTTCCCTTCATGTCTTTATCATTTCTTCTTTTTCTTTCTCTCGCTGTAATCATTCCTCCTCTCTCGCTCTTTTCTCTCTCGCTCTTTTCTCTCCCCCCGTCTCCATCTCCTCCTCCCTCGCTCCTTTCTTTCTCTCCTTGTCCTCCGGTAACCTTCAAACAAAGAGACATCTCCTCCTCTCCTCCTCTCTGGCTGACAGCCAGCAGACAGTGAATGAGTCTTCCTCCCCTGACAACGTCCATCATCCTCCTCACTCCTCCTTCCTTCCCTCCCTCCTCTTCTTCACTAACTATTTTTCCTTACTCCACATCCTCGTCTTCGTCTCCTTTATGCTTTCTTTTCATTTTCCTTCTCTTTCCTCTTTTTCCAACTTTTCATCTCCTCTCTTCTTTTTCTCTCCTCTACCTCTCTTTTGTGTCCTCTTCCTCTCTCTCCTCTTTCTTTGTCCTTATTTCCTCTTCACCCCCTCCATCTCCACTCCTTCCTTCACTGTACTTCCATCCTATATCCTTACTTCCTTGTCTTTTCTGTTTCTTCCTCATCTTCATTAACGTCTGTCCTTCCCTCCCATCCTCTCTTCTGTTTTCACTCCTCTTCTTCTGATTTGTGTCCTTTCTTCCTCTCCTAGCTTTCTACGTCCTTATTTCCTTCCTTTTCACATTTTTTCCCTTTTCCTTTTATCTGTCATTTCCTTCACTCTTCCTCTTCTCTCACTCATTTATGCACCTCTCTTCTTTTCACTTTATTTCTCTTATATTTCTTATTTTCTTGTCCCCTCCTGGCTACTTGTTTCCTTCCCTTATTTCCTCTCTCTTTCCCTTTACTTCCTTTAACAATCTTTCTCAGTTCTTCTGTTTTTGTTCAACAATAAAAGGGGACATTAAGGAGCTCCCAAACCAGAAGCAGTACTTACAGTAAAACATTAACTTTATACAGACCCATGCTAGCTGCTTCGCTCTGCTTCCAGTCTTTATGCTAAGCTAAGCTAACCACGCACTGACTCCAGCTCTGAAACACTCAAATATAAGAGTGATATTGATCTTCTTCTCAAAGTAAGAAAGAAAACATCTTCCACAAAAACTCAACTTTTCCATTTTCATGGAAACATTTCAACATTCCTCTGCAGAAATGGATATGTTTCATACGACATCATAAACAGAGACGGTCACTGTGAATGACGCTATCAAATAGACACACACACCTACACACACAAACACACCTACACACACACACACACACACACACACACACACACACACACACACACACTCAGCAGACCTGTGGCTCAGATAACAAGATGGAAGCATCGCAGGCCAAGACGGAGTCAGGACCTGATGGAGGGATGTCTGGGTCTCTCTGCTTGTATGTGCACTTGAGGCTGAGTATGTTGGCAGGATATCACACACACACACACACACACACACACACACACACACACACACACACACACACACACACACACACACACACACACACACACACAGTGTGGTGTAACCTCTCCACAGGCCTTCGAGCTCTACAGCACTAATTAGTTTGGCAACAGAGTCAGAACAACATACCTTTGGCCTTACAACACCCCCTGCACACACACACACACACACACACACACACACACACACACACACACACACACACACACACACACACACACACACACACACACACACACACACACACACACACAGGCCTTTCCATCATCCAGTACACACTTTCAAACACAACAGAAAACAAACACAAATTGACTCAAACTGATAATGGATCATCATCCCTGATAATCACCCAAAACTCTTTATTATTTCATAACTTTGGGGATTTTCCGAAGAAGACAAAACGCACAAAATTCAGTCCTTACAAAAATATATTTTCTTCCCGTCCAGCTTCCTGACTCCTCCCCCCTGATTGGATGAGCCATTCATTGATTGTGAAAATGATCAGATCATCTGTGAAACCCACAAAGAATATTATTTTGGTAGAAAATGTTTTGATATAAGTACAGAATGTTATATATAATCAGGATGGTATTGCAAATTAAAAATTGCATTTAAGACAGAAATTGTCTTTTTTTAGCAACACCTCATCTTTGTAATCTTTCCAAATACATTTATTTATTGACTTCTTTTATTTTGAAACAATTTTACGTCTTTTAGACCGATTTTCTCCTGAAATAATTCTGAAAATGGGAATAAAAGCAGTGAAACTCAAACAAAGTCTGGAAAAACAACTTCAACCCAAATCAACACTCACACAGAGACACACCTGAATCCCACCCTGCAGCCTGCACCCACTGAAAACACACACACACACACACACACACACACACACACACACACACACACACACACTCATAAAAACATCACCAGCCGATGCTGACTTGCTGATATATTAATGCAGCTGTGTGCGTTTGTTTAATGCACGCTTCACACAAAATGAATACACACAGAAAACGTCTCATGGTTTGTCTTTTCACTGTTTCACAACAATCACCAGCTCTGGATTGGTCAAAATAAATCCTAAATTCACAGTTAGATGTGAAGCCACGCTGGTTCAACACGCTGTCTGTCTGAACGCTGAGAAGCTGCTGTCTGCTTCTTCAGAAACAGAAATAGCATTCAATTAGTAAAATAAAATGATGAAAATAGCCCAAATAACTGAGCTTTATTTTGTCAAAACAACAGACTGACTGACTGACTAGATGACTGACTGACTGAAACATAAACCAGCTGCCTATTTAAAGGAGTGAGTAAACCAGGAGCTGATTGACTGTATGTTGATCTGACTGGACAACAGGAGTCAAAGTACATGATCGATGACGAGATGACTGAATGACTGAATGACTGCCTACAGGACTAGTTCACTGACTGACTAGATAACTGAGTGACTAAACTACAATCTGACTGACTAGATGAGGAAATGACTGTCTGTCTCTCTGTTTGAATGACTGACTTACTGGATGACAAAGTGACTGAAACGTTCCTCCAAACAAAATCTACCAATAACTGAATATAAATAAAGGTAAAGCAATAAATGAGCAACAGTGTTGAGGTACATATACACCCGGTCTCTACTCGTTGCTATGACGATCAACATAGTAAGTTTTGACTGATACGTGTATTTGTTTGGTGTCAGAAGTACTTCATTACTTCATAGTTTATATATAAAAAACAACTGCAAAGGTTTGAGGATTACAAAACAGAGGAGAAAGGAGTAAGAAGCTCAAGATGATGAAATGAGAGTGGAACAGAAGCGAGGATGAAGAGGAGGACGAGAGGAGGACGAGAGGAGGATTTACATAAACCCTCGTTGTGCTTTTGTTGGTGCAATTAGCTTCAATAGCTTTTAGCTTTTACAAGCTAACAAAGGCTGCGTGTGGGCGTCTGCAGGAGAGCTGCTCGCTATGAGACGCCTGAGGAGTTAGAGCAGGAGAGAGGAGAACCAGAGGGGTTTACAGACCGGACCGGACCGGGTCAGACCGGGTCAGACAGACCGGGTCAGACTGGTCTGGTGTGGACGTACTGGGTTTACAGATGCTTAGATTGGGTTTAGTGTGGGGAGTTACAGACACATGTATGCATGGCATACAGACTGGTCTTCAGAGGAAACAACTTAGTTAGGTTTAGGGATCCTTTGGGAAATAAAAAAATCTGGGTTTACAGATGCTTGAGATTGGTTTTTAAATGATGAGGGGAGTTACAGACAAACATTTTTGTATGCATGTATGACAAATACAGTCTTTTCAAACACGTGTAAACATAAATACAGTCCAAAGTAAACTTCCGTCTTCAGAGGAAACAACTTAGTTAATTATGTTTAGAAAAAGATCGTAAAAC
>NC_072463.1:1259691-1277191 GCF_027596085.1 Anoplopoma fimbria | reverse complement strand
CAATCCCGGCTAATGCAGTCACGCTGCCGCCGTAAAAAACTGAGCAGCTGATAATTAAAGGACTCTGTAAAAAGTCTGCCGCAGTCAGAGACACCGAGAGGAGCTAAAGAGAGGGCTCAGATAACGGGGTCAGAGGTCAGTCCACCTTAAAACCTATGTGAAGTGATTTTATGAGGATGAGGAATACACACAACCACAGAGGAAACAGGGAGATGGTAGTACTACTGGTACTTATACTGCTTATACTAGTGATACTACAATACTGATAATACTGCTGATGTTACTAGAGAGTGTTTGGATAACAGGGTCAGAGATTGATCCACCTTAAAAACTCTGTAAACTGCTTTCATGAGGATAAATAATAAACACAACCACAGAGGACACGGGGTGATGGTACTACTACTGGTACTTCCTTCTACTGCTAACATTGGGAGTACTGCTGAAAATCATACTACTGATGCTCCTACTACTATTACTGCTACTGTAGTGCGTTTCTTAAACAATATCAATTATCGATCCACCTTAAAAACTCTTTAAAGTGCGTTCATGAGGATTAATAATAAACACAACCACAGAGTGATGAAACTACTTAAACTGCTAGTTATACTACTCTACTACAAATACTACTGATGCTACTGCTACTAATACTAGTGTTACACAATGTTTGGTTAACAGGATCAGTGATAGATCCACCTTAAAAACACTTAAAAAAAGGTTTTATGAAAATAAATAATAAACACAACCACAGAGGACACAGAGTAGTGATACTACTACTACCTGTTATACTACTGCTACTGCTAACAATAGTGATACTTATACTACTGATACTGATGATACCACAGTGTATGGTTATGTTTTGAATGGAGTTTGGTGAGACGATAAACACTCTCTGACACCCTTCAGACTGCACCCAACTCAAAATCACATTCTCTGACATTAACACCGTCAGCCGGTGGAGCTCTTTAACTATTATCTCCCCCGCCTCCCCCCTCCCCCGCCTCCCGCCTTGCTCCGGCCCTATCTGAGCGAGGGATTGTCGGCTAAACCTTTTCCATGCAGCAAGTGGACCATGACTGGGATGAAATAGGCTGAGATCCAGTGGAGAAGGAGAGGGAGAGGGTTGTGGGGGTGAGGGGGGTTGGGGTAATCAGAGGGGGAGACGGGGCGAGAGAGACGGGGAGAGCAACAGGTAGAGGAAGTAGAGAGAGAGAGAGAGAGAGAGAGAGAGAGAGAGAGAGAGTGGTTTCTAAATGCAGCGTGTCGATCAGACTGATAGACTTCTGAGGACGGATGAGGAGCCAATCTGAGGAAGACTTTCACAGTTGAATCTCCACAAAAAGGGGGAGTTGGGGGAGGACAGACCTTATGCCCTGTCTGTCTGCGTCTCCGTCTACCTGTCTGTCTGCGTCTCCGTCTACCTGTCTGTCTGCGTCTCCGTCTACCTGTCTGTCTGCGTCTCCGTCTACCTGTCTGTCTGTCAACCAGGATTATCTCTCGTCTGGCAGCCTTTGCAGCCGTCTGTCTGCCTCGGTTTTTGTTCACTTCCTGTTTCTCCTCATGTGTCTCTCAGCTTTTCTGTCTTTGCAGTTTGTTTGTCTTCCTGTCTCTCTGGGTTTATCATGATTACGGGTCAAAAGATATCGAAGCAGTAACATGCTGGGATGAAATTGGTTGATATGTTAAAGTTTGTGAGTCCACGTTGTTGTTTAAATGGTTTATAAATGCAGAGTGAGAAAATAAAGGTCCTGTTTCTCATCATGTGTCTCTTTCGTTGTCTTTCCGTCCGTCTCTCAGCTTTTCTGTCTTTGCAGTTTGGTGGAAGCGAATCTGAGGCTCGTCTGTCTTCACTTCTTTGCGTTTTATTGGCTCTCTGGCTAGTTTTTTTAATCTAACTTTAAGTTACATGCCGGGAAGAATTTGGTTCGAAACGTTTAAGTTTTTCATGTCCAGGTTGATGTTTAAATTATGAAATAAAGGTTAAATGCAACCAAGGCCCAAAATACTGATATCTTCCTTAACAAGCCCATCGACTCCTAAAGCACACACCAAAAACAATATATATTTATTGTATTCTACCTTTATTTAACCAGATAAGAACTACTGAGAGCCAGTCTCTCATTTACAATGACGACCTGGCAAAGGTTCCTGTTCTTGGATATCATAAAAAAACATTGTGTGAGGGGTTTGTTAATTACAAAAAATATATATTTTTGTATGTTTTTATTCAGAAGAAGTTTTTAGTTTTGATTTCCAAACTTCTTCCACACTTCCCCAAACCAAGATGTGAGCAAATATGTTAATATTTTCTTTACACAAGTTGCTTAAAATCCAGAATTTACTCAATGATTACACGGTCCTAGAAGTCTTCAAACACAAGTCTCTAATATAATGAGACAAACATGCTTCTAATTCAAAATTCTGTATATTATTCAGTATTTAAGATTGATGCATTTTTTACCAGGTAATAATTAACTGAGCTCCTCTACAGGTCTTCAGACTGTACTTCCAGATCCTCTGTACTACACTGTGTCTTTTTTTTTAGGCTGATGTGTAATAAAAACATTTGAAAACCTTCAAGATCCAAAAAACACAAGAACCGTAAAAACAAGAATTACACCCTTAAAGAAATAAAGCGTGGACGCGGTTAATTAGAGCGAACTCCAGGCAGCGCCCGACCGCTTCGCCTCCCCAACGTCTCCGACAGCCGAAAGGTCCGCCGTACCGAGCAAATCTGAATCCAATTAAAAGTTAGAGATCAAGTTCAGCTTCAGAAAATCGTGAGTGATTTGTGAATCAAAAAAAGGGCGGCTGGAACAGAAATCAAAGGCGGAGGATTGTGTGTGAAGTCCTCAGGTGAGCTGCAGGAGTTAGTTACCCAAAGAGTTGTGTTAATGGATGCACCAAAAAAAACCTCTCTTTGAAGGCAGCAGAAGAGACGGACGGACGGACAGACTCACAGACTCTGTAAAGCTGCTTCCAGGTGAATCGTGTTTCTTTACACAGATGACTGCTTCCTGTATTTCACAGACATCCCTTCATTGCCACGCTTCTCTCCTTCACATCGCCACATTTCTGCTTTTTTATATACGTTGAACTTAAACATTCATCTCTCTCTTCTTCCTTTAGCTTCCTTTTCTGTTTCTCTTTTTCTTTAATTTCTCTATCAGTGAGCATCGTCTCATTTTTCCAAGTTGTATCATCATATAACCTCCCATTTAAACTGGGCAACAATACTGAAGCAGGCTGTAGAAAGTAAGTATTAAATATAAAAAAATCTATATACAGTCGTACATTGTGGTTAAAAACAAGCAAAACCTTGAAAACAACCATAAAATTCTTACTTTATTATATATTTGTAGGTGAACCAATAAAACCAAAAGAAACATTAATGAGAAACCAGTCTCCTCATCACTACCATCCTCTTCCTCATCGTATCAATGATGCAGTAACAGAACTGAAAGTCAACCGTTCTTTTATTTTATCATTTTGTTCTCATCTACCAAACCAGCAGCCTTACTGGTAATGTGTGTCCAAGTCACACTGGGAGAGTGTGACTTAATGAAGACAGACTGAAGGTAGTGAGACGAGACAGAAGCAGGTGATGGACTGAAGGGGAAACATGCAGTTCTACTTGGTTCTGTTCTACCTTTAAAGGATCAGGCTGCTTCTCAGTCCTGCTATTATGACAAACCATCTGAGAAATATGTGATATATATATAATATAATACATACAGAGATGGTAAACAGTTAGAATGGAACAGACTAAAATCAAATAGAAGAGAAGAGAATAGATTGGAATAGGACAGAACAGGATAAAAAAAGAATAGAACTGATTAGAATAGAACATAATAGAACCAATAGAACAGAACAGAAAATAACAGAACAAAATAGAACAGAACAAAATAGAATGGAAACAGAATGAAATAGAACAGAACAGATAGAATAGAACAGAACAGAGCAGAACAGAACAGAACAGAACAGAACAGAACAGAACAGAACAGAGAACAGAACAGAACAGAACAGAACAGAACAGAACAGAGCAGAACAGAACAGAACAGAACAGAACAGAACAGAACAGAGAGCTGTAGAACAGAACAGAGCAGAACAGAACAGAAGAACAGAACAGAACAGAACAGAGAGCAGAAGAACAGAACAGAACAGAACAGAGCAGAACAGAACAGAACAGAACAGAACAGAGCAGAACAGAACAGAACAGAACAGAACAGAACAGAACAGAACAGAACAGAACAGAGCAGAACAGAACAGAACAGAGCAGAACAGAACAGAACAGAACAGAACAGAACAGAACAGAACAGAGCAGAACAGAACAGAACAGAGCAGAACAGAGCAGAACAGAACAGAACAGAACAGTGAAGCAGAGAGCAGAGAGCTGTGTGTTGGATGTGGACAGCTACTCATGTTTATTCATGCAGCCGTGAGCTGCAGACCTGTAAGGTGACTGGCTGTCACACACACACACACACACACACACACACACACACACACACACACACACACACACACACACACACACACACACACACACAAATGTATGCAGGTGCAGGAAAAGACAAACATTCATCTACACTCACACATCTGGCCTGTCTATCACCTTGGATCAGGGCGATAGAGGTGTGTGTGTGTGTGTGTGTGTGTGTGTGTGTGTGTGTGTGTGTGTGTGTGTGTGTGTGTGTGTGTGTGTGTGTGTGTGTGTGTGTGTGTGTGTGTGTGTGTGTGTGTGTGTTGTGACAGAAAGTAAACAACAAAAGCAGCTTATTCAGTCGGTCTGACGACTGCTGCTACATGTTCTACTGTTACTGGTTCTACTGCTGCGTTTACTCAGAATCACACACACACACACACACACACACACACACACACACACACACACACACACACACACACACACACACACACCTGTCTGTCCGTCTGTGACAGATGTGTGTTAATTGCATTGTGTTGACATGAGACAGGTCTACAGCTTTCTCTCTCTCTCTCTCTCTCTCTCTCACACACACACACACACACACACACACACAACACACACATCATGAAATACTCAATATTTACATGCCACTGTTGCGCATAGACTCTATTTTTTTATAATATATAATATTAATTAATCTTTTAGGTTTAGGAAAAAGACTGTGGTTTGTCTTAAAATAACTACTTTTGTTTACTAACAAAACTAAGTGAGAATAACATCGACTCGAAAAAAAGAATCATCAGATTAAATACCAATAAAAATATTTGTCAGTTCGATATTTCCCCCTTTTCCTTCCTTCTCCTCCCTCTGCAGGGTGTGTGTGTGTGTGTGTGTGTGTGTGTGTGTGTGTGTGTGTGTGTGTGTGTGTACCTTACAGGCATGTGTGAGTTTATTAATTATGGCTTCAAATGTGAAGCAAAGACGCTCATGAATTACAGCAGCCGCTGCTGACTGTCAGTCACACACACACCGCTGCAACGGGCAACAGCTGGAACACACACACACACACACACACACACACACACACACACACACACACACACACACACACACACACACACACACACACACACACACACACAATGCAGAGCAACATAAACAAACTACAACTGCAGCTGCTCAGTGTGTTAGATTCACAGGTCTGTAACTTTCACCTCAGTGAAACTACAAAATAACGACGTACTGAAGGTGAAAGTTTTTCGTTAACGTTGTAAAAAATACCCTTACTTATTTATTAATTTTCTCAAATAAAATACTACTTCATATTTCACGTAAAAAAAATATTATATGCAAATTAAAAACTTGCAAATTCCAAAAGAGGTAATAAAAGTAGAAATAAAACATTATCATATTATAAATTTAACTGCAATAATACATTTTATGAATACTATTAATAGTAATATTATAATATCAACACAACTACTGTACCTCACTTCTACAACTAGGACTCAATGGATGTTTGCACTAATGAACACACTCTTTACGTGTGCGTGTGTGTGTTAACATGCTAATTCACACACACACACACACACACACACACACACACACACACACACACACACACACACACACACACACACACACACACACACACACACACACACACATTTAAAAAGCAGCCTGATTGCTGTTCTCACAGAGCAGTAAATGCTCCGGGCCTCTAAATCACACATTACACGGACCTGCTCCACTTCATTTCCCTTTGATCTTTTTCTTTTTTTTTTTTTCCTTCAAAAACACCAACTTACAAATCCCCCCCCCCCCCCCGTCTCTCCCCCATCTACCCCCCCTCTCTGGACAGAGTAAATTAAATTAATAAGGCGTACACATCAGAGGCGGTGGCTGCAGGCCGTCTCTCTCTCTCTCTCTCTCTCTCTCTCTCTCTCCTCTCATGTTTTCATATGTTTTCATAATATATCTACACTAATTGAAAATCCACCGATTCCTCGAACAAACAGGCGGAATTATTAAAGAAGATTTTTATCCGCCCGCACAGACCCGTTAATGGATCCAGTTAATTAGCTTTCAGGTTATTTATCGTTAACGCTGATGTAAAAAAACAAAAACAGGCAGGTGGAGTCATGGAGGAGTTGAGATTAGAAGTTTGGATCAAACTGAGAATATACATTTTTGAATTAATTGTCAATTTCACAACAAAGATGTGTGGGTTTTCAGATATAAAGACTGCGGTTGCCATGGTTACTTTAACAGTATGTAAATAATGATGACGTACGAGAACAGAAGTACAGTGGGTGGAAATATCTTGTCAAGGTATGGAGGACATTAATAAAACCAAAACAATTAGCTTTTTCAGATCTGTGTTCTATCAGTGAGGGAGTAGAATATATTAGAAAGTGGCCGAGTATTTAGTGTCCCGATATAAACATGTATTGGAGGAGAAAAACCATGAAACAGACTCAGATGTTTGACTTCATTCACTGTTAAAATGGACAGTGGTGGTAGATGTTTCGGTTAAACCAGTGACCGTGTTAACTGGTGACTGCAGCTGTTGAAAACACCAACATCACATGTAGGTGTCCTCGTAAAAGCCTTAAATCAGTTAAATATCTGTGTTTATTATCTATCAAACATTTACGTAAGTTTTGTCAAGCAACCACGGATGCATTGGGCCGGAAGTCACCAGTTAACACGGTCACTGGTTAAACTGGAACACCTGTTGTGATCCTGTCTGTTAACCAAACATGAAGCAAATAACATTTTAATGCTGACATGTGGACAGATTTTTAGATAACAAGGCTGTAAAATGGTCTATAATATTCTTTATTACCATATAATGTTGTTTTTTAAAGTCTCATATTATTCCATTGCACAATAAGTTTAAGATCAGCCTCTGATTGGTCGACAGATTTAACCCAAAGCGTCAGGAGATGCTAGCGGACGGCTAACAACAATAATAACTGTTTTTAATCACAGAAGAATCACAGAAAGACACTGCAGTTTAAGTCTGAATCACAAAGCTTCTTAAAAGGATGTGATCTCACCAGACCCCTCATCAAAACGCTGCTTCTTGTCTAAAATTAAATCTCTTGCTTGCAGCATCTACAACAAACTTCAACCTGAGGTCAACAATATCAAGTTATATATATATATATATATATATATATATATATATATATATATATATATATATATATAAATAATGGTTGTTGTATTTTAGAGACGCAAATCAAAATGCATTGTTTGCACTTGCAATAAATACATCAATGCTTACTATGAAATATATATTAAGATTATAAAGTAGCTTATCTGTCTCTGTGATCTGTGATATTCTGATTATTTCACTTCATGTCTAGTAACTTCCTAAAACAAAGGCATCATTGTGTGCTTATAATGAGAAATATGTCAAAAATCTTCACATTTCTTCTCTGTTCAGTTGCTGCTATTCTGAAGTATTTACAGGCATCTTTTTAAATCATAATTCAATGTTTTTTCCTTCACAGAATTACAGCAAAGTTGAGTTCGAGCAGATGTCGAGCTGCAGAACACGAAACAAGTAAATCCTGACAGTGGAAACGGCGTCAACTGTCACAACGAGACGCAGGACATGTAATGAGGAGTTTCATGTCGTTCTGACAACTAAAAAACAAGATAAAGGAGTTTAAAAAGGAGACGGAGGAGAGGAAATAAACTGGTGACGAAGAAAAGACTTCACAGCAGATTTAAGATGAGTCATTCTAAATGTAGAATAAAAAGCCATTTCATTTAAATTAAAGCTCAATTTAAGATAATTTGCAATCCAGAATTATTCTTTCTGTTTATATAATATTTTAGTTAAAGTTTTTTACTTATTTATTATTCTTTACTGTGTTATTACTTATTTACTTATTCATAATAGATCTTGTTTTTTTACTTATGTCTCTTGTTTGCACCGTCCTCTCTGCTGTAATCCTGCAAAGTTTCCCCGCTGTGGGACTAATAAAGAATTATCTTATTTTATCTTATTTGTTTTGAGTTTTTTGTGCTAAAATTAAGACAAAAAAGCATAAACATGGACACATCTCATTGTCTGTATCTCTTCTTTAAAGCCGGATCATTTATGTGTGGGTTAAATGTGGGACAGAACATGCCTTTTTAAGTAAAACATACATTTTTATAAGGAATTGGGTATAAAAAACACTTTGGTGCATCAGGCTCTTGTTTCAGAATCTATTTTCTTTTTCCTGCAGCAGAATTTTAAAAACAGGCTGAAGGAGGCCGACTCTCTGTCAGGATTAAGGTCTTCAAATTAACATCAGACTGGAGTTTCATATACAGTAAGTGAAGCTTTATTCTTCCTCCAAAACAGCAGAACGAGAATGAAAGCAGAGGAAGTAAACGTCCTACGAGGCTTCGTCCTCGAATTTAAACCAACAATATGTTAAAAACCAACAGTGCTCTCCTGTTATACACATCTATAGTCTCCATAATGGAGCAGAGCGGTGCGTTAGATTCATGAGCGTGGCGTCTCTCCAGCACTCAAGTCTTCCTCGGGGGGTTGGGAATGGGGGAGAAAGGGGGAGATCTCGCTGCAGTAACAAGTCAGGGCGATGCTGCAAAAAAGTGCCGCGGGCAACAGCGAGCAGCGGCGCGGTGGCACAGCGGCACAGGCAGGTAGAGACGGGGTGAAAGTCAAATCTCTTCACTGCAAACAAAAAAACTGTGTGTGTGTGTGTGTGTGTGTGTGTGTGTGTGTGTGTGTGTGTGTGTGTGTGTGTGTGTTTGTTCTGGAGTAAAGTGATGCTGTTTTACGGGCGCCACAGGTGGGTACCCGTCCAACGAGGGGAGGGATTTGCAGTTACGAGGACGGATAGACGAGGTGAGGAGGGAGATGTTATCAGCTGTCTCTGTTCTGAGAGCAGTTTGGGACGTCAACGCGTCACACGTGTCAAAACGCCGTGATGCTGATGCTGACAGCTGGCGAGGGATTCACAGGTGTGAGAAGAGAGAAGAGAAGCTCCGGAGAGGGTTTGAGAGTAAAGAGAGGCCAAACGACGAGCTCAAACGTTCGTCTGGATGATGTCTGCTGGAGTTATTCTCTCGCTGCACAGGAAGTGATGGAAACAGTTTTTTTTGTGACAGTCCAACAATAACGCTGGATGGATTACAAGATGAAGTGTTTAAAAAGCTGCACCAGAACTTGGGTGTAATGGTGGAGATCCACCAAAACCAGCCAACAAACGAAAAGACGAGATGGAAACCCAACTGGTCCAACATGAGGTCGAGGTTTGCTTCTGTCTAGACTATTTTCAACATGGCAGCCGGCCATCAAGGCAGTGCATTAAAATGTGTTTCTGAATACATTTTTCAGGCGAGAAATACACAATGCAGTAACAGAATATGACTTATTTACCAAGAGCTCGAAGTCTACATTGAATCCACCTTTTCCACGTTATTTACATTTGAACTCCAGGTTGCGAACTCACTGGTTTGTGGACTGACGTAATGAATACGATCGTCGCCATCTTGTTTTTTTGCAACCAGTGAACAGGAAGTGACCATATATGGACTGAGGAGGAGTGACGTAGAGACGGCGTATACGTCTCTGGTGTCGACCTGTCAATCAGTGTGTAGCCCCGCCCTAAAGCATCCCCTGCTTTATGGTCTGTTTGACTCTAAATGGAGCATCATTTACTAAATGAACATCATGCTGTATTGAAGAAGACTTGAAACTAGAGATTGAGACCATAAACTCATGTTTACAATGTTTACTGAGGGAATAAATCAAGAGAGAAGTAGAGTCATTTTCTCATAGACTTCTATACAACCAGAGGAGTCGCCCCCTGGTGGACAGCAGAGAGAATGCAGCTTTAAGACATGAAGCAGTGACTTCACTTTTCAGAACCGGAGGCCCTGAAGACAACTTCTCCACTAAATCAGTTAGATAAGGCTGCTCTCCTGGAGGATTCTGGGAAATGACATTAAGTTAAAAAACATTAACTAACTTCAGTAAAGTTTTTCTTCCCAGATTAAAGAAAACGAACCAGAACGGAGTCACAGGAAGTAGCCCGGCCCGTGGCTGCTGAATGTTTCATGTCTTCCTGTTTGAATTCTTTTCGGGTGATTTTTAGCTAAAACTCATCCGACTGATTTGTTTCAAACGAACCTCATCAAACATTCTGACTGTTGATTTCAGAGACAATCAGACTGATGGACCTCAAGATCAATGCTTCTGGACTACAAACACCACATCAGGACTTCAAAAGGTCTCTGCACGCACACACACACACACACACACACACACACACACACACACACACACACACACACACACACACACATACAGACACACACACACACACACACACACACACACACACACACACACACACACACACACACACACACACACACACACACACACACACACACACACACACACACACACACACACACACACACACACTTGCTCCCTGTCTAAATCTATACAATCCATTATTAACATGTTTCCATCCAGACAAAGACACAGGTACATGATAAAATATAGAGAAATAAAAGACAAAATAAGAAAAGGTTAAATTATTGAATTCGAGGAGCTCTCTTCCAAATAAAAAAGGACGAACAGATGAAGAGGAGGATTGATATTGTTTTTTTTTCTTTTCTTGGAGGGAAGGTGGAAAGTAGGTTAGAAAAGAAAGTCAAGGTGAGACAGAAAGTGAAGCATCAAAGAGAGGAATTTGAACAAAGTCAGCGAACACGCCAGGAAGTCGACTCACGCGACATGGAAGAGGAAAAAAAACACGTCAGCCATCAAACGAGGAAGAGGAAGAGGAAGCAGGTATGAAGGTGAACTAGGAAGGAAGATAATAAAGAATAGGAAAGGAAAGAGGAAAAGAAGTTGGATAAGAACAACAGGAAGTAATGACGGATGTGACGTTTTCAGTATCATCTAACAGACATTTTAATGCAGAAATTACCATTTTTCATTGTTAGAAATAAAGTAATTTAAATGTTTTTATATGCAATCTTTCTTTTTCAAAATGTCATAAAAATCTTTTACTGAAAACCGAGAAGTCAGACAAAAGAAAAACAAGAAGGGAAGACGAAGGAAGAAAGAGTTAAAAAGAGAAATGACGGAATACAAGAAGGATGGAGGAAGGAAAGGAAGCACGAGAAAAGCTGAAAGAGAGAGAGAGAAAGTAAAAGTACCTCAACATTTTACTTAATAAGGTAAATCCAATCTCAAGCTTTCAAAATAAAAGCGTTTTCTGATGGGACATGATGGCAGTAAACAGGAAGTAAAAAGACTTCCTGTTCACCCGTCCAACCAGATCCCTCCTTCACTGCCTCCAGACCTCTGACATCATTCTATTGTTTCTGATGTAGAGAATCTTCATCCAACCGATGGACGAATACGAGTCCGGAGAGAATAATCATATATATATATATATATATATATATATATATATATATATATATATATATATATATATATATATGTATATCTAAAGGCAGAGAACAAGACTCAACCAAAGTACCTCCATTACTCCCTCTGTGTTCTATTGACACACACACACACACACACACACACACACACACACACACACACACACACACACACACACACACACACACACACACACACACACACACACACACACACACACAGACACACACACACACACACACACAGACACACTCTCTGCCTATAAATGCTGTTTGAATAACATCAGTGTGTGTGTGTGTGTGTGTGTGTGTGTGTGTGTGTGTGTTAGATAGAGGGAAAGTAAGCGAGGCTCTCTCTGGTACATCTGTCTCTTTTAGTTTACAACTGCTTGCACACACACACACACACACACACACACACACACACACACACACACACACACACACACACACACACACACACACACACAGGTAATCCTGCTCAGGCAGAGATGAGCATATAAATGCACATTTCCACAGAGACACACACACTACGTAATTAAACTAAACACACACAAACAGACTATGAAACAAACCCATTTTACATGTTCATGTATGGCAGCATCCAAACACACACACACACACACACACACACACACACACACACACACACTGTAACCAGAGTAGACAGGTGGAGTGTATATCAGGGGCCTCTGTGGCCACACAGCTCCTCCACCATTTATCTCAATTTCACCTTCTGGACACACACACACACACACACACACACACACACACACACACACACACACACACACACACACACACACACACACACACACACACACACACTTTACATTATCAATACACCCAGCAAAAGAAAGAGAGACATATATACATACACACACAAACACTTCTTTGTTGTGTTTATTCCATTAGAAACACACAATCTCTTCAAGTCAACATCTTGAACCACGGCTCTAAAATCAGCGACAGGTAACCGTAGCAACAGGTATAGGTAAAGGTAAAGAAAACACATCACAAACATGACTTCCTGTTGAAAGTGTGTTTGGGTTTTTACAGTCTTTACCCTCCGTCATCACACGGAAGCTTCCTCAGAGGTTTAAGAATGACCTGTATGTGTTCACATCACAGATGTCAAAGGTCGTCTTTGTGCTTCTATTTCAGACAAGGAGCATGAAAAAGTGTAGGTATTTGACGTCTTGTGAATAAGAACTGACCTAGTGAAACTAAGATAAGATAAGATAAGATAAGATAAGATAAGATAATCCTTTATTAGTCCCGCAGCGGGGAAATTTGCAGGATTACAGCAGCAGAGAGTAAAAATACAAGATCAAAACAAGTATTATAAATAAGTAAATAAGTAAATACACAGTAAAGAATATTAAATAAGTTAAAAAGTTAAAAATCCACAATAACTAAAAAAATATATATATATATATATATATATATATATACAGACTATAATATTTATATAATATATATATAATATAACCGTGATGTTAAGGTGACTACTAACTTTAAATGCACGATGAAAACGGCATAAAAACAATGACATCATCCTCTCCATCATAACTTCTGACCTCGTGAAGTGTGTCTTATTATTCTGCTGTGTTAGGAACTTTTCTAGACGTCAACCTCTATAAAAAACGTAGCGACCAGGGGCCAGATCGAAGAGGAAACTACAAAGATGGCCGGACAAAACGCCAAAAAGGTTAAACGAGCCGACAAAGCTCGATCTAAAACAAGAGAGACTCGGTGGTTGACTTTCTCCCTCTGGAGGAGAAGGGAGCAACTATAAATGTTGAGTTCATAAATCCTCCTCACGGTGTCTTTAAAACACGGAGGATATAATCAGTGCAGATCTTTTGTTTTCCTGTTAAGAGGACTGACTGAACTCACTGCTTTTTATATATAACAGTCACTAAAATGATTTATAGTAGATGTTTAAAAGCTTTAACTCCAGAGGTTTATTTAGTCATGGAAATGCAATAAAGGACAGCTGGTAAACAATCTTATTTTTGCTTATTCTCATCACATGAACGTGTAAAAAAAGAAACATTAATATAGGTTTGAAGTCTAAAACCTATTTATCTGCATCTTAAAAAGTGAATGTTTTACACACTAAATGTGACCTTTTCCTGCTTTCAGTATCGCGTAACTCTCTTTATGGATCACTGCGGATTCTCCTCTCTCACCTTTTAAACTCATAAAAACAGGGTGAGAACGGCTGTAATTCTAAATGTAAAAACATGCATTTTGTTTTATTTTTATGCACAGCAATGACTGTATTTCATTGTTAAATATATAGTTATTGAAATTGTGTTTTTATATCCGATCTCTCTTTTCAAAACAATTCACATTTCAACCAATTTGACCAGTTTTAACATAGAATTCAGACATAAAATCATATTTCGGTCCACGTGTGTGAGTATGTGTGCGTGTGTGTGTGTGTGTGTGTGTGTGTGTGTGTGTGTGTGTGTGTGTGTGTGTGTTCCTACATGGTGTTCAGCTCGTCCTATAATGAGCTATTAACTGCTGCTGCCTCTTTTCAGCTCCGTCTGACTCCGACACAAATCCCTCCTTTATTCTCCACTACTGTAATCCACCACACACACACACACACACACACACACACACACACACGCCACAACATCAACCACAATGCATCACTTCCTGGTGTCAAATCCCTTCACTGACAAAGACCTCAGAAGAGGCAGAGAAGGAGTTAGAGGAGGAGAAGGAGGGAGGGAAGAGGAACGATTTCATGGAAGTGTTTAAAAAGGAAAGTTGCAATATGAGCCACACACACACACACACACACACACACACACACACACACACACACACACACACACACACACACACACACACACACACAATGTAAACACACACACAACTAGCAAAAATATTAAATTAAATACCACCTCCAGGGGTTCAAATATAAAAGGTGTTACCTACAGTTATGATATTAAAGCAACATTAAAAAGGTGGTAGAAGGTGCAGAAAATCAGCTGGTCAAATCAAGAAGTTTGCATCACCTGTCCAACTAACGAACCAAGGACAATTAGTTTGGACTAAACATACAAATACAAAATGTGGATTCACAGAGTATTCACTAATATTTGACATAGTTACAACATAGTTACTACTAAACTAAAGAATCCTTAAAAGTCATAATTTGTCCGAAATTGCCTCCATTTTAACACTAAACATGTCCTCGACGTACATCTAAAGGATCTGGATTTAAATTCAAGTCTTCATCAATGAGTGTCGTTGTGTCCGATCATTCCATTGACTTGCTTTACTGTATTAAAAGTACTAATAAAACACTGTAAAAATACTACACTACAAGTAAAAGTCATGCCTTCAAAACCTTCTGGATTGTGGATTGTACCTCTGAGATGTAGTACAGTAAAAAGTATAATATGTACCTTTAACATGTAGTACAGTAAGAAGTACAATATCTACCTCTGAGATGTAGTGGAGTAAAAAGTACATTATTATTATTACCTCTTAAATGTAGTACAATAAAAGGTACAATATTTACCTCTGATATAGAAGAGGAGATGTAGAAAGTACTCATGTAAAAGTATATTCACTCTATACGGTACTTATGTACTAATTCACTTCTGACTTCAATGAAATATCTCCACAAGCAGAACTCGTCCTCCCATCAGGGAGTCAAGACATCAAACCAACAACACCAACAAACCGGTTCAGCGAACAATCCACACTGCTCATACCCAACAAACACAATACTACTACCACTACTTCCACTACTACTACTGCTACTGCTATACGAGGACTGCACACAAACGTTACCATGGTGACGAGGTATGCTGCTGGCCGGCCAGGTGAAGCGTCTTGGGCCGGGCGGCGGAGCAGCTGCCTGCATTAGCCGGCCGCTCCCAGTAGGGGTCACTGTGGAACACACAAAAAACGTGAAGAGGTTCTTTAACGACAGCCGTAAGAGACAACGAGCAGGAGAAGAAGAGGAAGAGGAAGAGAAGGAAGAGGATGGAAATATTCACAGCAAAATGAAAATGTCGTGAAGTTTGCATCCAGTTTAAGAAAAAAAACATATTTATACAATTTGGCTACAGCTTCATGTGGAACAGTTGGGCATTTTAACTCAGTGGGCCATAAAAAAAACAAAAACTCTGTGACCTTTTTATGAGCATTGGAAATCTCACAAAAATGTGAAGAATCGTCATGACATCACCCATTGGTTTTTCAGACTATATAGTTTGAACAGTTGAGTCCCTTGTTATGGATTACAGTAGTCGCCATCTTGGCTTTTTGCAACCAGTGAACAGGAAGTGACCATATATGGACTGAGGAGGAGTGACGTAGAGACGCCGTATACGTCTCTGGTGTGGACCTGTCAATCAGTGTGTAGCCCCGCCCTAAAGCATCCCCTGCTTTATGGTCTGTTTGACTCTAAATGGAGCATCATTTACTAAATGAACATCATGCTGTATTGAAGAAGACTTGAAACTAGAGATTGAGACCATAAACTCATGTTTACAATGTTTACTGAGGGAATAAATCAAGAGAGAAGTAGAGTCATTTTCTCATAGACTTCTATACAACCAGAGGAGTCGCCCCCTGGTGGACAGGAGAGAGAATGCAGATTTAAGACACTAAGCTTTGACTTCACTTTTCAGACTTGGAGCTTGTCGCCTGATTCAAACACAGAGAACTTTATTGCTAGTTTCCAAAGATAATAAATGTGTCAGTCTGTATTTTTGAGGATATGTGTATAAAATGCATGTTTTGCTACAATAGAAACTCTACCGTTAAACAAGGATGAACTGAGCTGCTCCCAGTTTCTTGGCATTAAAATCCTTTGAGTTTCCATTAAGAACCAGTAAATACTGATGAATCATATCATATATAAAATTCAGGACCAGAGAGCAACCAGTTCTCCTGTTCTTAGAGGAAAGAAAACAGGACCTACACTCGTGATTTTGCATGTTTCAGGACATTTATTCCAAACCATTTTACAAAATGCTATGTTTAATATATTTTTCTGCCACCCACACTCCCCGTTAGCTTTAATTCATTTTTGTACCAAATGAAAACCTATTTGCAGACTTGAGCTGTGTGATCCATCACAGTGAACATTCATTCATTCTTGTAAGCATGTCACATTACGGAGGCAACTCAGTGCAGATTTTTCAAATCATTCTGCACCTTAAAGTGGCACTCCACAGATTTAACTTCTCAAGATCAGTTTGATCATCACAGGGAGAAAGTACACAGTGTTCGTTTCTTTTTATTAGTCTGTCTCTTGTGAGTCCACAAACTTGCATCACGATGCAAAATGTTACACTGACAAATGTACATCCAAACATGACGTTTAATTTGACCGAATATAAAAGCAAAACGTAGGGCTTTAAAAGATATTGATGAACGCAATATTATGATTCGTGATTAGGTATCGATTTTTAAAAAGACTGTAGTGAATTTGAATTAATAATGTAAATGATTGCACAAAAGTAGCTCTCTGATGTTGGTAAATGTCGATCCCCCTGCTGTGATTGCTCTTTTTTTAGATCCGATTTTTTGCAGATGATGCTGTGTACTATATATTATGACAGTTTTCCTAAAATTAGATGAAAAATGGTA